>NW_026850606.1:0-257205 GCF_030913465.1 Colletotrichum navitas | reverse complement strand
TAGTACTTGCCTACTCTAGGCGTATAAATAATTAACTAGTAATAATTACCTCTTCTTATAGTCCTTACTAATCTATAGTTTAGATAGTAAAGTTAACCTACGTAGTTAATAGTAAAGTTAACTACTAATTAGTGTTAGTAACACTAAGGGATAAGTTAATATAGTTAACTATATATATTAGTAGTAATTAATAAATAATAAAGGTAACTATAGTTCTCTATTATACGTAAAGAAAAGAAGGATAATTATTATAGGTTAGTTAGTTAAATAACTAACTTATTACCTATAAATCCTTAGAGAATCTATAGCTAAATATCTAAGGATTCACTAGCAATAAGTCATCAGGGTTAACCTAATAACTCTAATATTTATCCACAATAGTCAATATTACAACAAGATTATTATAGCTATTAGACTACTACACTTATATTTTTTATAGTAATAGCTTTACTAATGTTCTAGAAGACTAATAGATATAAGTACACTTTAAACCTAACTAGTATAAGCTACTGCCTTAATAATACAAGATCTACCTTGTTAGCCTAAAAGAAAAAGAAGTTATTAAATATACTCTTAATAAGCTTAGTAATAAACTCTACTACACTAAACATTAAGTACTAGTAGTATACCTAGTTTTTGTAGTCTAGAGATAGCTAATAGACGTATAGTAAAAGAAGAAGTCTTAATAGGCAGAAAAACCTTAGTAGATAACTATAATAGTAAAGAAAAATAACTAAGATAATAATAATAAAAAGAAAAGATAAATAGTTATTAACGTCTAACTACTAAATATAGCTATATTACTAATATATACCTTATAAAGACCTAGGAAGACATTATTAGTAAGTGTACTAATATAATATATATCTTTACCTTTAATATAATAGTATTCTACTACTAATAGTAAGTATACCTTAGCTTATAATAGGCTTTTACTATTGTTACCTATAAGGGGTAATTTACTTTTTAATATCTAGTTATAGGATTTAAGAACTATAATTCCTATATTTAATAATAGATAAACATTATACTTAAGGATACTACAGTAGACTTATACTATAATAATATAGTTATAGCTATAAAAGGAGGTATTAACTAATATATTATAGACCTTAAGGAAGTATTTAAGGCACTATTAAAGGCTAATATTATACTAGGGCCTAATAAGTCTAACGTTAGATTCCCTACTATAGTTATCCTTAGTAAATTAGTTAACTTCTTTAGACTTACTACACTAGATAATAAGCTAAAAGCTATTAAGGCTATTAAGTTCCTAAAGACTCTAAAGGTATTAGAACACTTCCTTAGTCTTAGTAGCTTATTATACTACTATATCCTATAATACACTACTATTACTTAACTACTAGAAGAGCATAAAGTACTCCTAATCTATACTTATTAGAAGTAAGATAAAGACAGTAAGCCTACACCTAGCAAGATACCTAAGGGAGCCTATAATATATAGGTAAAATTAGTAAATATACTACTACTAATAGTAAAGGAAATTAACGCCTTTAAGTAGCTAAAGACAGTAATAACTACTTCTATAGTACTTACCTTCTTTAACGCTAAATAATAACTCTTTCTTAAATTTAATATATTAGTAGATAGCATTAGTGTATAGGTCTTCTATATTAAAGACACTATCTTTACTAAATAGGACTAGAAGTAATACTTACTATATAATACTATTTAACCTATTGCTTTTCTATTATAAACCCTTAGTAACACTAAAAAACGCTACTAGTTAATAGAGCTTAAAGTTATAGGCTACGTTTAGATAATCTTAAAGTGTTATTACTAGATTTAAAGCACCTAAGTTTAACCTATAGTTATCTTTACTAACTATAAGGCTATTATAGATATTTAGTTATAATAAGTTAATAATATTACTAACTTTATAGTATATACTATAGTAAATAAAAAGCTTATAAGGGCAATAGAATATATTAGTTAATTTAAGCTAAGGATATTATATAAGCTAGGAAAAGACTACCTTGTCCTTAACACTCTTAGTAGACTATAAGCTAATAATAGGACTAACCTAACTACACTAGGTATACTTAATAAGTTACTAGACAACTAACTAATAAATATTACCTTATACTTAAAGACTATACCTTAACTACCCTAAGTGCTTATAGTAGTAAATATACTATTAGATAATAATAAACTAATAGGTAGTATAGTTTATATACACCCTAACTTCTAAGCTAAGATCTAGTAAGGCTACTAGATAGACCTAGTATAGTAATATATTACTAATATATTATATTAAAACACTAAACTAGACAACACTAATAAAGTAGACCTACTATTCTACCTAGCTAAGGGTCTAATTTAGAAGAAACAAGATAGTAATATTAATAAGCTCTATATTTCTTAACTATACTTTATAAATATTTTTTTAGCTATTTACAATAGTAACTATCTTAGCTATAGTAAGCTCTTAGAATATCTATAGCCTTTTTATATATATAATAGTCTAAAGGCCTTCTACTACTACCTATTATACTGCCCTATATATTATATATACTAAATATAATAATATAAGGCCTATAGTAATCTCTAGCCTATACTTTTTCCCCTATGTTTATACTATATAATTTCTATTAACTTTATAATAGCCTTTCTAAGATCTTTACCTAATAACTATAACTATATAATAATTATAGTTAATAAGCTATTAAAAGAAATAATATTTCTTCTAGGTAAGACTATATACTTAGTAATATAATAGGGAAACGTCCTAGCTAACGCCTTAATAACTACTAACTAGGGATTTCTAAAAATTATACTATTAGACAGAGACCTAAAGTTCTTGTTATAGATGTAGACATCTATTTAGAAGACTACTAGTACCTCCCTACTTTATATAATAGCCTATTACCTATAGATAGATAAGTAGACTAAATAAACTATCTAGACTATTAAATTAGCCTTTTATTATTATTTATATAGTCTTAATAGCCTAAAGCATTAGATATATATTATCCTATAACTATAGTTTAAATTTAACTACACTAAGAATATATTAACTAGAATATTACTAAATAAGGTTAATAAGGGATTTATACTAAATAATATTCTACTACTGTTAATAAAAAGAATAGTAGCTAACTTTATTAAGCCTCTAACTACTTAACTAGTAGCTTATAATACACTAGCTATTATAGCTATAATAATAAAGTAGTATTATAACTAATAATATATAATAAAGTTTCTTAACGTTAGTAACTAAGTCCTTCTCTAACTATACAAAGGCTATAATATACTATAAGCTATAATCCTTAGGCCTAAATATAGGTAATACTACGCTAGGCTATTTAAGATTATAGAATAAATTAGTTAATTAGTATATAGACTTTAGTTTTCTTTAACTTAGTAAATTTATAATATTATCTCTATTAACTACCTTAAACCTATACTAGTAGACCTATATTATAGAACCTTATAGACTAACCTTTACTAACTAGTTATAAATTAACTGCTTATCCTATATTAAATTATAGCTAAGCAACTAGGTAGAACAAGACCTTAATTTCTAATTACTTATAAACACTAAGGTTTATACTATAATAGATAGATAGTAGTATATAACGTTAATAAACTTCCTAATATAACTTATATAAAAAAATAATAAAAATAAAATAACTAGACTAAGAAAAAAAGAAGAAGTTAACTAGAAAGTAGCTACTATCTTTCTCTTAGCTAATAACCTTTTCTTTTCTACTAGTAACTTCTTTATAACCTATCCTCTTTTAACTAACCTTTTCTTTACTCCTTTACTTACTAGGCAATAATATACTAAGTTATTAATAACTATTACCTAAACCTTCTTTACTATAAACTACTTTATAACTACTATAAGTTATTTATCCTATAGACAGTAGAAATAGAATTCTATATATAAGTATATTCCTTATATACCTACCTAATTTATAGCTACCTTTGCCTCTACAAGAGATACTTCTTTCTCTATAACCTCTCTATGTTTATACTTCTTTAACTTTATTTCTTTACCTATACCTTATTAACTTCTAAACCTTATTAACCTTTTTTTTTTTACTTATATTCTCTATTATAACTATAATATATAGTAGTTTACTAACTTTAGACTATACGTTAACCTTTTATAGATTAGTAATATAGAAATAGATGTATTTCTTTAATAGGAAGAGCCCTTTATTAAGCTAGAGTCTACTAGCACTAATATATAGATAGTAACTACTTTAGGAAGTAGTTATCTATAGGCTACTAAGTAATAAACAATAGAGCTATAGCCTATAAATAATAAGGTATAATTAGTAGCTACTAAGGGAAGTAGTAACCTATGCTTTAATAAGCTATACTCTATAATTATTATTATTAATAGTAACTATAAAACACTAGATTAGACTAGAAAGATCCTAAAGTAGCTAAATAAACTAACTAACGACTAGATACTATATAGCTTTATAAAAAAAGACCTATTTAAAGACTATAAGGACAGTAACTACCTATATAGACGCCTATTTAAGCTATAGTAATATCTACTTATCTTATAGTATAAGTAAATACTAGTGCTATAAGCTAAAGGATATAGCTAATAGCCTAGTAAAAGAAGACTTTTTATATAAAACACTGCCTTATTTAATAACTAGGGTAATAAGTAAAAAGGATACACTATCCTAAATAAAGTAGTTATAGACTTTAGTTTACTATAAATATAAATACCTACTTACCTTAATAATAGTATCTAAGTTATTTACCTACTATATATTTACTATAATAACCTACTTATAGGCTAAACTTACTTTAGCCTAGTAGCACTATATACACTAGACTACTGTCTAGCTAATAATAGTAACTAGATTAATATTAAGGTAGTATTATACTAATTAGCGCACAGTTAGCTATAAAGCCTAGTATCTCTTAGAAATAATATATAGATTTTTTTACTAGTGACTACTTATAACTAAAATAAGATATTTACCTCTATTAAAAGTATTAAAGATAATATTACTAAACTATTTAGGTATAAACATAAAGTAACTAATAATAGTTAATTAAAAACTAAGCGTAAAGCAGTAGAGACTACTAGTAACTATAAAAAAGAGAAACACTTTATAGATAAGGACTTTAAGTATACTAAGATTAGTCCTTAGAAGTACCTATAGCCTACTATATATAATCTACTACTAAAGTAGACCTAAGTATTTAACTATATATACACTATTTTTAATAATAACTTAAAGAATAAAATCTTTAATAAACATAATAAGTAAGCTATACTATAAGCACTTATAGCTAGACCTAGTAAAGTATAGTAGTAAGGAGACTACTTAAGCACTAGTAAAGCTAAAGCCCTACAGAAGGCTATTAAGAATAGTAAATACCTTAACTTTATAACTATAACTATAGTAGTTATATAGTATAATCTAACCTTACCTAAGAGTTAAGATAACCTAATTATTACTAACTATATTAAACTACTTAAGACACTATAGGGGGCTACCTATAACTATTAACTAACTATTAATAATTTATTAGTTATATTTAGCTAACGTAAAAAACTAAGACTAAAGCTAAAGCTAATTATAGAGACACCTAAACTACCTCCTAAAGCACTTATACTTACTAAAGTAAACCTTATAATAACTTTAATTAAAGTAGTCTATAACCTACGCTTACTTATAGAAGTAGATATTATAAAGATTAATACTATTATAACTACCTAGTAGTTATTAAAGGAAGACTAGGAGTTTATTAACTTTATATACTAGTATACTAATAATAGTTCTTTTCTTAATAAGCTATAAATCTAATAGCTTTACTAACGTCTAGCTATAGATAAATAAACTAATTTACACTAGTATATCTTATATTTTACTATAGCTAACTATAGTAAATATATAACTATTATTACTAATATAATATAGGAGATAACTATAAGACTAATAGGTAAACTAAATACACTTATACTATAATACTACTCTAGTATAAGATATAACTAGAGTAAATAAGTTAAAAGGTAACAGATAAGAATAAGGATAAATATAACTAAACAAGAACAGATAGATTTACTAAAACTATATATAGCTACATATATATAGCTATAGAGACAAAAGGGAATTAACTTATTAATAGTGAGGGCACTATATTTTTAGAGGGGGCAGACTGTTACATAAGCAGCCCACTGGCTACTACATAAAGCAGCAAGACCACACAAGATAGATAGATAAATCAATGAACTATATACACACCACACCATACCATAACAACCTAGGTAGCTAGGTATGCAAAGTTCCACTTAATCCGGCCTAGTGCAGACTGGTCACAGGGCGGTACTGCAGGGCTCGTAACGGGACGGTGATACAGGAGGGAAGGGATAGGATGGAGGAGGGTATGGGGACAGACGAGGACTGAGGGGAAGGGAGTGCGCATGTGTGTTTAAAGCACGACTTAACCAAGTTTGTCCTGGAATCATGTATGTGAATGTGATGGCGTGCAGCTTTTGCCAGGCCCAGCAGCCGCAAACCCGGTTATAGCCATGGTACACCAGCACCTCCACGAGAGGGCTTGTTGCGAGACGGGATATATCTGCAGTCTCGTGGCAATAGCCCGCCATGCCAGAGGCAGGGAACTCGTACGGTGTACATAGTGGGCAGAGATTTCGTTATGACCTGCCATACCCTGCTTGGCCGAAACTCAACTTGGGTCCACGGCTCTTTGAAGCAAAATACTGATGAATGCATGCATGTACGATGGCGGTCGAACCGATAGCTCGTACACCAACAGAAAAACACTGCAAGCGACGCCAAATCGTGTCTGGCAGCCGGCCACGGTTTCCCTGATGAGGGAGCCGAGCGCGGGAACGATGGATCTGGCTCGATTGAGGAGTGTCGGTGTGATCCAAGGTCAATTAATGTTGTGAATAAGTAGATAATAGTCGCCCATCCACGTCTCGTCTCTCATCCCATCATCTCCTGGATGGGGCCGTCGCTGGGTTTGGTGTCATCCACGGATGGAGCCGACATTGGACCCCCCCCCCCCCCCCCCCCCCCCCCCTCCCCGGCCAGTACTCTGAGGTACGGCAATGCCAAGTTGGGTGGGCAGCCGAGGGTGCACAACAAGACGATGGATATACGGCGTGGGAATTCAGGCAGATGAAGGTGGTGAAGCATATCCATTCCATGCACCCGGGAGAGTGAGACATGAAAAGGTAAAACATGAGGAGAGATGGAGGAGTATGAGAAGGATGCGAAGCCACCGCCATCCCGGAGAGTGCGTAGCAGAAACAAGATGTGCCCAGTCCAGGCCAAGGCAGGCAAGCAGTCTGGCGATTGCAGCCAGTCAGCTAACACTCGGCCAGCGTGGCAAAGCCGTGCGGTGCATCGTGGACAGGGGTTTAGATTGGACTGGGTTGAGGGTGGGTGTGGGTATCTTTTGTTTTTTTTCTCCCCCCAGAGGGCGTATGAGGTTGGGAGGACGGCGGGGAAACGAGGCCGGAGAAGGCGACGAGATGAGATGAGGAATTTGCATTTTGCTCGAGGGTACGTTTTTCGTAACAACGTAGAACGGGGGGGTAAGGGGGGTTTTAGAAAAGGGGGCACCCGTGGATATTGCTTCGGGGCCATTGGTGAATACAGCGAGGCCCCAAGTTTTACCTGTGAGGAAGACAACTGAACACCTACATCGGGACGTTTTCTGGAGTAACCTGGGCACGTGGGTTGCACGGACTGAAGGATGACGGGAAGAGAACGACACCCGCCGTGTGTCGTGTGTCGGATGCCGAAGTATGCTGCTAGGTGGCGAGCACGAGGGTCATGCCAAGGGGGCCAAGTAAGTCAAAGAGAAGAGAAAAGCCAGAAAAGCTAGAGGGAAGGAGAGAGCCAGCCATCCATGGACGGGTGCGGTGCGCGCCCGCCCGCTCGTGAACGGGGGGTCCAATTGAGGAGTCTATCAAAACGCAGGTGGTGGTCATGATGGACGATTTCCACACCTTTGCTTGTTCCAAAAAGAGACATTCCCTTTTTGTCGGTTCCCTGGTGGAGACTCGCCGCCATTCGAACCTACTTACCTACCTACCTACAATATCTACATATGATAGAAAGTAGGCAGGTAAGTATGTATGTATATATGTATGTACAGTGCTACCTAAGGAGGGTAGGACCTGCCTACCAAGCCATATTATTATATTGTCTCTGCCATGACATCGACGCGGAAAGGATGGCGGTAACCTTTGCGGAAGGTGCAGGAGCCTTTCCTTCCCCCACAATCAGAAAACAGACATGCCAGCGACTTCCCAACGAAGCAAGAACCAGGCACCTGGTAAGGGTACCGATCATCTCCCACACGAGCATGAGCAAAGGGAAGGAGGGAAGGGACAGAACGCGGATGGTGCGGGAAGGAAGGGCCCGGCTCTTCTCATCATCGAGGGGTACGGTACCTGCCGTTATGCTGGCGTTGGCGTTGGCGTTGGCGTTGGCGTTGGCTTTGGCGCTGTCGCTGGGAAGGGACGGATGGGACCGATGGCACACTGTGAAAGGTAGGTAGGTAGGTAGGTGCAGCGGGAACGGGAGGTACATCCTCCATGTACTTTATTAACATAAATCGCCCAACCTGCCCCCCGTTCCCTTTTCCTCTCCTCCTTCTCTCCCATTTTCCCTCACCTCCTTCTCTGCTGACTGTCCTTCTGCTGTTATTGCTCCCTGCAAATTGTGGTCTTTCTGCGAGTCTGCGTTGCCGCTCGCCTGCCGTCCCTTCGCTGCCGACTACTGCATTCACTGACCTGGAAACGGTAGCTCCTCTGGGCTGTCTGGGCCTTCGGTACCGTTTTTACACCGTTAGGGGCTCTTGTAAGTGCTACCAATCCGAATACTCGCCCTTTCCAAAAACCACTGCCGTCGTGGGGACTCAATTGTCCAAGAGCGAGAGAATCTCGCGACATTGTCTGCTCTCCCCGAGGCGTCATGACCAGAGCAGAGAAAGAGAGAGAGCAGAGAGAGAGCGAGGGAAGACAAGGAAGGGGAGGGGAAAAGGGCGAAAGATGAGCCAAATTCAAGCCCGATCAACCTGGAAACCCAAGCACCACCACAACAACACGCCAGACACCAAAGCAACATGCGAATGCAGGCACGAGTGAAAGCCTCTCCCAGGACCAGCCATGCGGGCCGTGGCCATGACGGGGTCGGCACCGGGCCATGCCAAACTACGCCAGACATGGGATCCCACCAAAGAAAGTAACGACACAAACCGAGTGAAGCCCGGACCCTACACCCCAAGTACGCTTTACTGCGCACGCTACGGAACATCGACCTGCCTTACCGCGGCACTCTCGCAGTAAGAAAAAACAGTCCACCAGGAATTAGTTGGCATTGCTTACTTCCACGCAATTGTTTGGCCATTCATTGTCTCGTTTCTGCCGGCCGACGAGAAAGGGGGGGGGGAGCTGGGGACACAGCTGCCCACAGTCAACGATGACCAAAACATGGTATGGCTGCTAGGGGGGGTTGGGCGATTGGCACGATGAGGTGTGTCACCGGAAAGGGTGCGGCTTTACCGCCGCTTTGGCTTCTTTTGGGCTCTATGGGCGGGGCACCCTGCAGCAATTAACCGTGAGCGACGAACGACAACGGCAGCCTTTGGATGCACCATTTATTTCTCGCACGACGTACGGCCACCTGCGCGACACTGCACCTATCTGCCTTTTCTTTCTTCTCTTGAGCAATCTGCTGCGACGGACCTGATTGCTTCGCTCCTTTGGCCCCGCCATCGATTCGTCCCCAGACGCTGCACTGGGGCAGGGCCTCCCCACTTACACCGGCGGCCATGTGGCTCACCCCCCTCTCCTGGGGATGGTGGTGACGGGGAAACCCTCAACCACGCGCCATAGGGGAGCCATGGCGGACTGCGAAGTGCAGTTGGACTGCTCGCCAAGTTTTGCTGAGCTGGGCGCGGTACTAGACTTTGCCGGATATTTCACATTGGCAGTACCCTGACCACTACGCTGTTGTATCCTGCCGACCACCAAACCTGCCGTGCTTCCATCTTCCTGTTTCTTTGAAGTCGCGCCGCTGCGCGACCGGCATCACTGGTCGAGTTACGCACCTCGTCTTCTGCGGCTGCCATTATCATCTGCCGCGTTATTTCCCCGGCATTAAGAATCTCTTCCTGCACCCTCTTTTCTAGCTGCAAGATGCAGTCTTCAAGCTTCTTGGCGGATATGTACCCTACTGTCATGGTCCAAGCGGACAAGATTGTTGCACATCCTACGCTGCCGTCTTTGTTTCAGGGACAGCAGCCACGCGCCAAGACGAAGCTGGATTTGATGCAGAGCCGACGCGAGGGACCTCTTTCGAGCGAGCACATGCTGCCATTTTCACCACAAGCTTCGGAAGTCATCGGGGTGTCTCTTGGTTGAGCGGCCGCGCTATTGTCGTAGTGACCTGGGTGACGTTTGGCCTCAAGGAATCTCGGATGCCACCGAAACCGTGGCCACGATGCGAAGAGGCGGTTCTCGATCCTATTGGACCTACACCTGTGGCACCGAGGACTTGGGGATACTCTTTGGGACTTTGGGAGATGCAATGCACTCAAGGCTGGAAGCGAGGTCACACGGGATTGTCAAGAAAGCGTGCCAAAGAAAGGCGCAGCAGGAAGATGGAACGGAACCCATGAAACGACTGGGAAAGTGTGGGAATAACGACAAGCATAACAGATACGCGGCGACCGACGTAGACGATGAAGCCGGACGATGTTATCAGCAAGACGACGATTGGTGGGCAGCAAAACGGCAGGGAGAGGAGAGGAGAGGAGGGGTCGGTATGAAAACGATAAGGAGTGGGTACCTATACGATAGTAGAGCAGGCGATCTTGGGAGGTACTGCTAACATTAGACTGGTGGCTGCTTATCATGATACTAACCTAGTCACGTGATTGGACATGGGGGGAAGCTTCAGGCCCTGGGCTTTATACGAAGCCCGTGCTACACTAGTCCATAAACGGATAGACTTCGAGTCTTTGAGCATCTTCTGGCGCTGGGCGATGAAACCAGTGGAGCGCGTCGACATCAGCACCGCCCCCCCCCGGGGGAACCGACTCTGCTGATTTGCCAGGCAGCCAGACAGACAGCGACCGACCGACTGACACCCAGGGACACGCAACTGCTGGGAATAGGACACACTCACATTTCCTCATACTCAGTTTCGCATTCGTAGGAGAGATTTGCCAACCCACCCACCACCCACCACCCTCTCTCATTCCGACAAGTTCGAGTTGTAAGCCACGCTATCGTGCAGCAAGTCAGCCAGAGGGTCAGAAAGAGAAAGTGTATTTGTGTGTGCGCGCGCGCGTGTTTGTGAGCGTGTCTTGCGCATCGACCCAGACAGACGACGATACTGGCCAGCCTGATTCCTATTCGGGTGGCCTTGCAGTTAGTTGTCCGTTGCTTCGAGTGGCAGTCGTTAGGTAAGACCTGACCGTTTTTTTTTTTTCCGTTGCATTTGGCGCTGATCCGCCCCCCATCGCTTGCTTTGCTTTGCTTTGCTTTGCTTTACCTGCCTGTCGTGTCCTGTCTTCCTCTGCCGGCGCCCCGAAAGTCGTACCTTTTTTTATTTTTATTTTTTTTGGTATGTGTGTGTGTGTTTTAATCCTCAACAATCCTCGCACCCCCATCCCGATCAACACCCCCTGGACTACCGATAGAGTTGGTAGGTCTTATTCCAACCGTCTCGTGACCGTTGTTTGATGCAATGACGCCGTGTTCTCGATGGTTGATGGCCGTTGGTGTGCGTTGCTGTTGATGCCCTCTGGTCGCGCAAGTTCGCGATTTTTTTTTTTTCTGGCGCTGCAGGCTTTCGGCATCATATTCGCCCCCCTTTGCCTTTGTTTCCCCGTTGGATTCATCGCCTTGCGCTCCCCTATCCAGCCAGCCACCCACCTATCCATCCATCCATTCATCCTGTGTCAGGCTAGAGATGTCAGGCTAGAGCCTCAACTGAAATCTTGGCTTGCAAGACGTGTCTCGTTCGGCGGCGCTGCCTGTCTGTCCGTCTATCTTGTTGGTTGTTGGTTTTGTCCTTGCATTGCGCTTCTCTTGGATGGACCGACCTGACGCTGCCTCTCTCTTTCCCTCATATTTCCCTTGGATTTTTTTTATTGTTATTTTTCATTGTAGTTTTTTATTGTGATTTTTATTGTTATTTTTTTATCACTTTTTATTTCACATTTCTTCCTTGCCCCTTCCCAGATCATTCAGTCAGGCAGTCGGTCGGTCCCCTTGCGCGCGCCGCCTTCCTCCGCCAGCCTTCGTCGCCCCCCTTCCCTTCCCCAAGGAACCCAGTCAAAGCCCGGTCCTCCTTGCCCATCAGCCCGTCCGTTCCTCCCTCTCTCTTTCTCTCGCTCCCTCTCTCGCTCACCTTCCGCCCGGCGCCAGTACCCCCAGCACAGCCCAAAACCTCCCTCAGCGCAGCGCACCTCTTAGCCAAGCCAAAAGCGGCCGGTCCACTTGCTGATTTTCCCACGCACCCGCAACTCGTTCGCTCGCTCGCTCGCTCGCTCCCCCCCCCAGCACCACGCACCACGCACCACGCACCACGTCCACACACACAACCGCGACGCGCGACAAGTCTGCATCGCGACAACCCACCGCCGTGTCACTTGCCATCTCATTCGTCTACTGCTCCATCTCGATGGACATTGGCTCATTTCGCCGCAGTCGCTAACTTTCTCAGTAATCGCTCGATGGGTCGCTTGAGCCGACCACAACCATGAGTACCTGGATGAACGAGTCCGCGGTCCCCAACCACAATGGAAACGCCTTCCCGCACATGAACGACCCGAACGCCGCCGGAGCCATGATGGATCCCTCAGCCTTCATGGGCAACCCTGCCCACTTCAACCCTGCCCAGTTTGCCAATCCTCAACAGGCCCAGCAGGCCCAGCAACAGCAGCAGGTTCAACAGCAGCAGGCTCAGCAGCAGCAGCAGCAGCAACAGATGGCCGCCATGCAAAATGGGCAAATGCGCAATGCCTCGCCTTCATCCTTCCAGAACCCCGCCTATCAAACGAATTCCGTCATTCCATCCAAGCGACCTCGCCCGCGCGAAGATAGCCTTGCCGGCTCACCGCGACAGAATCCCGGCATGCTGCCGACCTCGCGCTCCGAGACCCCCCAGACCTTTCCCGGCTATCAACCCGCCGGCATGCCTCAGCAACCCCAAGGCCAACCCTCGCCCTATCCCCATCTACAACCCAACGGCTCCGCCAACGCGACGCCTTCACCCATCATGGCGAACCAGCTACGCCCCGGCAGCGTGCCTCAGCGAGTCGCGACCGCGTCGCCGCATCCCTTCTCCCCCGGCGCGCAACAGTTCGCGCCCCAAGCGTCGCCGAACCCGTCCGAACACGGTACCCCCCAGCCGAACCACTACATGCAGCAGCAAAATATGCAGAACATGCCTCAGGGCTACAATCCCAACTATAACCCCTCGCCCTCGCCCGCGCGACCCTCTCCGAACCCGAACGCGATGGCCGCCTCCGGCATGATGCCGCAGCAGATGCCGCAGCAGATGGGACAGATGCCCCAACACATGGGTCAGATGCCGAACCAGATGTTGCCCCCCAACTTGCAACCCCGAAACCCCATGGAGCAGCAACAGATGGCCGCCTACCAGGCACGCTTGGCAAAACAATTACAACAGGGCACGATGCAAGGAATGCAGAACATGCAAAACATGCAGAACATGCAGATGCAGAATATGCAAATGGCCGCCCAGATGCAGGCCCAGAACATGCCCCAAGGCCGTGGTATGATGCCGAAGCAGCCCATGCCGATGCCCAACGGCCAGATGACCCCCGGCGCCATGCGATCCCAGCCGCAACAGCCACAACGGCCGATGCCCGGGTCCAATCCCGAATCCTTCATGAAGTCCCTCAACAACTTCATGGCAGCCAAGGGCCAACAACTTGACCCTAACCCGGTCATTGGCAACCGCCCCGTCAACCTTCTCACGCTGTTCCAATCTGTCCAGTCCAAGGGAGGTTACAAGCCTACGACTGCCGGCAACCAGTGGCCCAATGTTTCCAACAGCATTGGCTTCCATCCCGGTCAGATCCCCCAGGCCCCGCAGATGCTGAAGGAGATCTATGAGAGAAACCTGCTCCGCTTCGAGGAGGCTTGGGCAGCGCAGCAAAATCGACAGCGCATGATGCAACATCCCAACCAACCAGGCATGCCGGGCCAGCCAGGTCAACCCATGCCGCCCGGGGCCCACCCCCAGTCGACTCCCACCAAGCAAATGTCCCCGCAGGCTCAGATGCCGCCTCAGCAGCAGATGATGCCGCAGGGCCCACCGAACATGCCTCCCCAAGTGCAGACTCCCGTCAAGCAAGGGTCATTCAGCGGGCCCTCTCCCTCCGTCAACGGCTTCCAGACCCCTCAGGCGCCAGGACCGCATACCCCGGGGCCCGGGCCGCAGGGCCACGCACGCAACAGCTTATCACGGAGCGTCGAGCCGACACCGGGTCACCCCCAAGGCTTCCCCTCTGCCTCTCCGGCTTCCGTCAAAGGCGGTGGCATGCACCCCATGGCCGCGCCTCCCGGCATGGAACAAAATCCCATGGCGGCCTCTATCAAACCGCGCATGTTGCGGTTGGCTCATGAGTCTGACGAATATACGCCGAGTGCCCGTCCTCTTGAGACGTATGGCGGAATCAACGTCAGGGCTTTCGACTTGAAGGGCCTAGAACTGCAAGGCCTGAAGCCTGATGTCCCGCCTCCCTACGAGCTTGGCTACGTCGATCTGCATGCCCTTACGCGGAGCTTGGAGTCTGGCATCCACGGTGAAGTTCGGCTTGCCCTCGACACCCTGGCGGCCGTTACAGCGACCCAACACCAGGCACTGCACATCCACCTGAAGTACTGCGAAGAACTCATCGAGGCACTTCTAGAGTGCGCCGAGGAACAGCTGGACCTGCTAGTGGAAAACACGGAGGAGGCCTCGGCCGATATCCAGCTGACCCCCTACGAGGATGTCGCGCGTGCCTGCTGGGTTGATAAGATGGGCGTCAAGGAGCTGCCCAAGTTTGGATCCCTCGATTACGAGCTTGACCGCGCCGTCGACCGCTTCTCCTGTGTCATCACGATCCTCCGCAACCTGTCTTTCCCCGAAGCCGCCAACGACAACCATCTCGTGCTTGGCGACGAGCTGGTGATCAAGTTCCTTTGCGCCGTCATCAGGTACCTCGGCACCAGGAGCATGCTCTTCAGAACGAACGCAAATACGCTTGAGTTTATGAAAGACGCCATTATCCTCTTGTCCAATATCGCGGGCGCGGTCGAGATCCCCGGCCGCGAGCAGGCATTGTGCCTCCTGCATTTCCTTCTGGCATTTGCGCCGGCGCCCGGACCGACATGTGTGGACGACAAGCTCTATTTCCCACCTTACCAGCCTGGCGTGCACACGTACACGTTCCACGCCGTGGATGCCTTGGCCAGGTTCTTGGCCAGAGACCAGCCAAACAGGACACACTACAAGATGCTCTTTCTCATGGATGCCAGCAGCAGTCCGCCATACGATTTGCTGACGCGGTCGTTTGCTCTCGCTACCACTGTCATTCCCATACAATCACCCGAATCCGCAGTCGCTCACATCGAAGCGCCCGAAAGGTTCTTCCGGCTCGTCGAGGATCGCAAGCCGTGGTTGATGCAGGGTCTCTTGGCCGCAGATATCCTCGCCTCGCTGGCTCCAGGGCACGAGACGGGCGTTGCAAGGTCATGGCTTTCGAGCGGCAATGGGTTCGCGCAAGCCCTGTACCATTTTGTCCAAGTCCTGGGAGCACAGTTTGAGCAGCCATGGCAAACACGCAGTGGGCAAGGCGATCCAGCGGGCCGGGACACGGGGCTCGTGTATATAGCAACGTCGGGCATTTCGACTTTGAGGAGGCTTGCTGAGAAGGCCTGCGATCCCAACGATCCCAAGTCATCCGTTCCCGCCGATTCGTTGCCTTCCGAGGAAAGCCTTTTCAAAATGATGTTGATGCGATCTCCGGAGTGGACAAAGGACGGCGTTATCAAGAATCTCACAGCATACGCATCGGCGGACTCCTGAAACTCTGGTTTTTTACCCCTGGGGGCTTTTGCATGGCATCTGCGGGCAGTTGGCGATTTCGCTGCCCTTCTTTGCAGACAAAAAGAAAAAAAAACTTTTCGTAGAAGCGGTTGCTGATACCAGACGGGGATATGTTTCGATCGACGAGGCGTAGCCAGCCGAGTCCTGTGCCTGACGCCAACGGCGGTCACCTTCGAGAAGGGCGCAAATATTGTACAAGTGTTGTAACCAAAAAAAAAGACATTAGGCGAGTGGGGAGGGAGTTTACTGGGAGCATGGAGCGAGGCTGCTTGGCCAGGGAGCCATTCTTTCATAGGTGTATATATGACGCGGCAATGCAGAAATACCTCCAAAGACTATTTGAATACCAATTCATGCCAGGTGCTGCGTTATTAAACTGAGTTGAGTCAAATGTCACCTCGTGAAATCGGGCTACTCGCGTGGATTTATGTCGAGTTTTCTTCGGTAATTGCGTGCCCCTTTCTAGGACATGTAGTAGTACAAATTTTTTTTCTCTCTTACGCCATAGATCCGCCCCTTTGTTTGTATTTGTACGGGGAAGTTTGTTCAGTCGGTGAGCCCGTCGTCCCCTTTGGATAAGAGAGCCACGTTTATGAGATCTCCCATCTCCTCCTCCTCCAACGGTATGATACATTTTTGTAATTATACACTCCTTTGCTTCCACTCTAGACTACCCGGCCCGGTCAATCCTATGCCGAAGTTGCGCTCGTCGACGCCTTTGCGACGGGGGCGGCGGTGCCCAGCGTGCTGTTTAGCCACGCCTTGACCTTCTCGACGTGGAAGCCCTGTGGAAAGAGAGAGGTGTTAGTCTGGAAGTAATTTCCAAGGAAAGAAAGGAGAACAAGACAAAGACCAGCGGACAGGGAGTAGCAAGGCGCCGAGGGGCGTGACCGCGCCTTTTAGGAACTCCCTGGGTCACAAGGGGAAGAACGAGAGGAGGTGACGAGGGGGAGAGACGGGCTACAGCGCGACAGCGTACCTTGATCTGGACGTGGCCCGTCACGGGGTTAAGCTTGACCTCGTCGGCGGGGAAGCCGGCCTCACGAGAGAGGTCCTGGGCGAAGGCCTTTTTGTTGCCCTCGATCTTCTTGACGAGGGTGAACTTGGAGGAGCCGGCGGCCTTCGTGCGGGCGTAGACGGGGTACTGGTTGCCGGCGGTCAGGCCAATGATGTACGGCCTCGCAGCCGATGTCTGTGTCGCTGTTGTAGTCGTTGAAGCCGAGGCGGCGGCGGCGGCGGCGGCGTCTGTGGAGGAGAGGCGTATTGAGGGGAAGAAGGCGGATGTTCTGGTCGGGCGGAGGAGGGAGGAGAGGGTGCTCGGCCGGGCGACGGCGGCGGCAGAAGTGAGTGCGGAGCGCATGCTTGAAAAAACGGCGCTGGCTGTGCCTGTATATGAGTGTGTGGGCGGGTTATCGGATTGGTGAGAGGGTGTTCAGGTCCTGAAGAGGGGTGGGAGCGAGGCTGAGGTCAGGGCTGCGGATAGCTTCTAGTCGTGTAACAAAATGTTTCTTCGCTGCTCTGAAGAGGGAGGATTCGCGCCGGCTGAAGCTCGGGGACGGTTTTCGCGTGCCGCCGGGCCCGTGCGCCCGCCGCTGCTGGGTCTCCCTCACCCGTCCCCACTCCTTTCCTGGGAGGGTACGGATAGAGCCATGTATTATGTCAGCTCGTCTCGAGCCAGCCTGGCTTATGTCAGCAGCACCAGGCAGAACCCAGGTGAAGTTTAGGCGGAGCGGGAAAACCCCGGCACGAAAAACCCCCCACCAATTCTGGTGTTTGGCGAAAATGGCCAAAACTCTTTACTGCCCCTCAGCGGAAAGAAAAGATTCGAGAGCCACAGAGTCGATTCGCGCAGCAAACCCCGAACCGGACGCAACCCCCTTCTCCCCCCCCCTCTCCTCTAGGCGACGACTCCCGTACCTTCGACTTTTGACGATCCGAATCCCCGAGATCGAAAAGAAGGAGTAACGACAGTTCCTCTTCTCAACACCTACACCCACACACACCACACACAAACCCGCCCATCATGGAGGAAGTCTACGCCGCCCTCGGCGAGGAGAGCATCCTGCCCAAGCTCGCGTCGCAGCTGTCGCGCCACCTCGTCTTCCCCCTGATCGAGTTCGAGGCCGGCCGTGCCGAGGAGAAGGGCGACGACGCCGGCGCCCGCCAGATCCTGGCCGGCAAGATCAAGCTGCTCGAGGACACCAACATGGCCGACTACGTCGCTCAGCTGTACCAGGACCTCAACGGCGGCAGCGAGGCCCCCGCCGAGTACGCCAAGAAGCGCAACGAGGTCATCGCCCAGCTCGAGAAGTACGAGCAGGACACGGCCAAGATCTCGGAGCTCCTGACCCGCGAGGACGTCGTCGGCGCCCTGCGCAGCGACAAGGTTGCCAACTTGGAGTTCTTGAAGAAGGACCACGACGTACGTCTCTTCCCTGCCCTCCCCGCCCCCCTTTTGTCTTTTGTCATCGTGAAGGACGGTTTGGCTAACGCGACTCCCCCTTCCAGGTCACCGTCGAAATGGTCAACGCGCTCTACGAGTTCGGCCAGTTCCAGTTCCGCTGCGGCAACTACGGCGCCGCCGCCGAGCTGCTGTACCAGTTCCGCGTCCTGTCCACCGACAACGACCTCGTCGCCTCGGCCACCTGGGGCAAGCTCGCGTCCGAGATCCTCACCACCAACTGGGACTCGGCCGTCGAGGAGATCATGAAGGTCAAGGAGAGCATCGACAGCAAGCTCTTCAACAACCCGCGCGCCCAGCTCGACCACCGCACCATGCTCGTGCACTGGGCCCTGTTCCCCCTCTTCAACCACGAGCCGGCGCGCGAGCCCATCCTGGACCTCTTCTTCTCCGCCGCCTACATCAACACCATCCAGACCGCCTGCCCCTGGATCCTGCGCTACCTTATCGCCGCCGTCATCACCGGCCGCTCCCGCACCCGCAACTCGTCCCTGCACCAGAAGCAGATGAAGGACGTCATCCGCTACGTCCGCCAGGAGGCCTACGAGTACTCGGACCCCGTCACCGAGTTCGTCTCGGCCCTCTACGTCGCCCACGACTTCAACGCCGCCCGCGAGGCCCTCCGCAAGGCCGAGGAGGTCTGCCGCGCCGACTTCTTCCTCATGTCCTCCTCGGACGCCTTCGTCGACGCCGCCCGCCACCTCATCTGCGAGAGCTACTGCAAGATCTTCAGCCGCATGAACATCCGCGACCTGTCGGCCAAGCTCGGCCTCAACCCCGACGACGGCGAGAAGTGGATCGTCAACCTCATCCGCGAGACCCGCCTTGACGCAAAGATCGACTCCCAGGAGGGCACCGTCATCATGAACCACCCGCCCAACAACGTCTACCAGCAGGTCATTGAGAAGACCAAGGGCGGCTTCTTCCGCACCCAGGTCCTCACCGCCGCCGTTTCCAAGTAGAGTGCGGGAACGGGTGTTTCGGGGGATGGCACCGGCAGCGAGCGTAATGGCATGATTACACTTTTTTGAAAGGAAAAAAAGAAAAAAGAGGAAAGAGACCCCCAATAACCTATGAGGAAGAAACAGGAAAACGGGTCAATCGTCATCACGCAGAAAACAAAACCAAACACATCCACCAAAAAGAGGAATCGAGACAACCGGGTTCTTTTTTTCTCTCTTTTTATCTCATTTTTGTTTAAACATGACACATACGATTGAAACCTAGACACTCCGTGACCCTTCCCGCCGGGGCAAAACCGACAGCGACACCCAGACACGGCCACCCGAGGCGGGTAAATAGGACCATCCCCTTCCGGACCCGGATGGGGGGAATTGTTGGCTCATGGCGGGGAGAGAGGTCAGGAAGTTGTTGTGGGATGGGGCAAACGTGGGTCAAAGGAAAAAAGAGAGAGGCCTTTGGCCATGAGGGTTTCTCTTTTATTTTCTTATTTTTATTTTTCAGGACCCCTCGGTACCCACGCGCAACACATGGAAGATCTCCAGAGGCTTCTTCTTTTCTTTGCATTGGCACGGCGTTCAGGGCAAAAAGATCAGGGGTGGTGGGGAGGTGGAAGCAAGAAATCTCTCCAGGGATCTTGGGGGAGGGGGGCTGGTGCAAGCCGGTCAGAGTTGCAATGATAGAACCGCCGAGAGAGGAGGCGAACGGAATGGGGGGGAAGACTGAAGAGATTCAACGCTTTGAATGGAATGTTACACTTTTTTTTTACTCCTCCCCCTTTCGAAGGGATCATGTCGATTGTGGCAAGGGGCATGCGTCTGCCCTATTTTTTGCGTGACAATTCTTGCTCCCAGGCTGGTCTCGCTGAGAATGGTGAAGGAGAGAGCGATAGCCCTGTTGGTCGGGCAGAGAGGTCTTCCGGAGTTGAATCTCTAGACACCGTTCCGCCACGGAAGGATGTATACCGGAGACTGATGAGGGCCTCGAGTTGAGGTGTGCCGTGATACGTTACCTAGTAGAAGTATCATCAAGCAGTGCGCTTAGGCAATATCCTGCGTGACAAGAAGTTATAAGGTTAATGAATCGTAACGTATACGAGGTTTTCCATTCATCAAGCGTGTCTTCATAATTCTGTCTATGAGCCCCCTTCTATTCCAGTCTTTCCCATAACAACTGCTTGCCCATCAATCAATCAACGCCTCATCTCAGAATAGACCCATGCCTGCAGACGGCCTACAGCCCGTCCTCACGCCCGGCCATGAACACCCGCCCCTTGATCTCCTCCACGACGCTATCCCTCATCCACCACTCCTGATTCTTCTCCCCCTCCTTGCCGTCGCCGCCGTTCTTGGCCTTAGCCCACGAGCTGCGCTCCAGCTGCGCGCGGCGGTCTGCCCACTCGAACAGCATCTTGAGCCCGAGCAGCCGCTCCCTCGAGGACCCGTCCGTGCTACGCTCCAGCACGAGACGCGCGTCCACGGCCGACCCGGAGCTCTCGCCGCCTGCGCCCTCGGACGACGTGGTCCGGTCGAGCACGGTAGCGCGTTCGGCGTACGTGAGGTCGCGGAGAGCGTCGAGACCAAACACCCACTCAAGGGGGTCGCGTTTGCCGTTGTCGGTAACGTCGGCGAGCGCGTCGCGGCCGAGAGCGCGCAGCGTCGAAGTGAACGGGGCCTCTTGCGCGGGACGCCGACGGAGATAGAGGCTCTGGTTCTGCCGGAAAGCGTCAACAAGCGACGGGTTCTTTTCAAAATCGATCTCGAGGTCCCAGAACGCCGGCCCGGCGTTGGTGCGGATGCTGGAGATTTCTCCCAGCGGAGGCAGGAGACAGGGTGTCTGCCGGACGGTAGCGATCGCATCGGCCTCTTCCTGCGCCGCCGTCGTTTTCCGGCGGATTTCGATGGGAGCTGAGATGGGCTGGCCCGTAGCCACGTCTTTGGCGACGAGGCAGCGGGGATCCGTGGCCAGCACCCAGAAATGACGGAAGGCCTGGAGGTGAGACCGGTTGTCCATGACCGATGTGGGAAATATGGGGTAAAAGGCGATGAGCAAACTGGCGATGGCCATGTTGCTTGTGCCAAAGGTAACCGTTCCGCATCCGAGGAATAGTGATCCGATGGCCAGATGGGCAGCCAAGTGCGAGCCGTACGGTGTTTCGGGATCATCCCGGCCGTGCAGTAGACGGAGACGACGAAGGACGACGAGGTCACCGGTTCCGGCCATAACCATGGCGGCAGAGAGCGCAAGGACGTCCTGGCACATGCGGGCATTCGAACGAGCCAGCTCCTCGTCGTAGATGGGGTGGTCAAGGGGCGGCGGTCGCTGCGTGGCGGGTATCCGAGAGATGCGGATAAAGTGGTCGAGGTAATGAATCAAAAGGTCTCGCACCCTCGTAGACGCGCTGCCTGCATAACGCAGTGCGATCGAGAGGCAGATTCCAGTGATAATGCTGAAGAATGGTAGGTCGGTGCTCTTCAGCTTGGAGGTGTTGACCAGCTTGTGGCGGTTGCGGTAAGGCTTGGGCAGGCTCTCCAATATCCATTCGAACGTTGGCTGGATCTTGCTCCACATGATGAGGTTCTTCGCAACGGTGCGCAAGAGCAGGATGTCAGGCCGGATGTAGTCGAACTGGACGATGGACTCGGGTACATCAATCTTCCGGGCAACGATATGGTCCTCGGACTTCATAAAAATCAAAGCCAGCGCCATGACCGCGCCCGCTGCTGCTCGGTCCAAGACGTGGACCATCTCCACCTTCTTCGTGGCAGTGGCGATCGTGACAAGACTTTCCGTAAGCTTCATGTCATGAAGTCCGCGGAGGTCGTTCCCTTTGCCGAGGTTGATGAGACCGAGCGAGAAGCCGGCGGCCAGGCGGTAGCACTCGCTGCGAAGAGGCTCATCCTCGTCTTCTTCGTCAACGTGCCCGATCTCTGACATCATAATCTCGCTCATGCGTCTATGCTGGCTATTGCAGTATAGGAGGCCAATGCCCATAATGCCCGTCGTCTGAGTCAGCGGAGACAAGTTCAGCTCCGCGGCCCCTCGGGGTAGCATGCGAGTAACATGTACCGAGAGAAGACGGGTGATGAGAGAGTCCATGGTGCCCATATAAGATGCGGCAAGGCCCAGCAACAGACCAACAGAGGTCATGGTGTGTTTGGGGGTCAGGTACTTGAAAGCGACCCATTTGGCGATGCCCTTGAGGTGGCCGTTCAAGCCCAGAGCGAGAAGGAAGCCGGCATGGCGATTGCTGAGGTCGTGACCGGGCTTGTTGTACAAGATCCACGAGGTGTCGATGCCCTTCGCCTGTGGTGAAATAGCGAGCCCAGCAGCCACGCCTTGATGGAAGAATCCCCAGCAAACCTTCTCCTCGGTGAACAGTGTCTTGTCAACCCCGACAGTAACGTTTGTTGGGCGAACAACGCAGTTTAGATTGAAGCCGGCCACGTGGAACTTCTGCGTCAGTAGTGGGTAGCGCAGGCTGTAGTATAAGAGAGCACGGCCGGCGGGGATAGCCAGTGTGCCAGTGGCTATTCTGGAGACGAGCTCCTTCTGCCTCTCGAGGTACTCGCTCTCCGACCATGCTGGGTCGGCCTCAAGGCGGACGACCCGGGCTCTGTGGGTTGACAAGAGGGTTTGAGCCTCGTTCAGACGACGATCCTCTTTAAAAAGGGCTCGTATGACGGCTTGTCGCTCGGTGCCCTCGCCCTCGTCGTAGCCAATGTTATTGTGCTCATCGACGCTCTGGCATATGGTTCGGTAATCCCAGGAGGCGTTGTGCGTGGGTGTCTGTTGGAAGTCAGTCTGGGACAGAAGAGGCCACTGCCAAGAGAACTCACAAGAATGTTGGCGCCACTCTTCTGCAGGTTCTTGGTTGGTGCCAAGATCGTGCTGATGTCGCCCCGGTTGACGAGCTCCAGTAAGTCCTTGGGCCATGAAGCTGGCGGTCGGGCCTGGCACCTTGATATCGAATCTTTCAGGGGAGTGAGCACAGCTTCGGGGAGTGTCTCAAGAACACGGCCGCTGATGCCTGCCGAATGCATGGCTTCTACCATACTGGATGGGCTGCTTTTCGGTGTGAGTTTCTCAAAGAGACGTTTCAACATTAGCGTCCTGGGGGTGATGGAGGCCCATCTCGAATCCTTTAGATGGTCTTGCTCAGCTTTTACTGTCTGAGAGTGGTAAAGATTGGCCAATGTCAGAAACGGATGATATTGGCCGGTAGCGAGACATGTCTGGATCCAGTGGAAGATGTCAAAATCGACGCCCGACGGCTGAGTGAGAGGTACTTCGAGGCGGAACTCTGTTGAAGTCAGCATCATGAGGCTCCCTCGTCAAAGACTTTTTTTGCTCACCTGCGTCGTAACGCGGATCCAGCTCCTCCTGGATTCCTAACTCATATATAGCCACGAAGTCATGCCATCCGAGCCAGCGGGCAATCTGGCAGAGGATCACGCGTAACGGGGCCGTTCCTGGAGAAGCATATTCAGGAGTCATTATCTCCAGCTTTTGCTCCTCCAGCAGGAGATGAAGGGCAACGAATATGTTCCATGCAGAATTCCCGCGGTTTTCTGCGCTGCGCTGCTGTCCGGTTGGCAGATAACCATTCGGACCAACGGCTTTTTCACCGAGCGGAGATGCCAAGTAGCCTTTGGCATATTGAATATGGGTAGACATGAACTTGGACCCACGAAGACCCGAGTTGGCAGAACTGTCATAGTCGTCACTGGAGTCCTCGTCTAGCGTCCAATCCCAGGCCCTAGTCTGCTGCCAATTGGGACAGCCCAGCGCATTAGGGGTTTCGTAGAGATGCAGTGTTTTCCAGTCCTCGAGGCTTTGGATTGACCCAAACGAGCCGGACTGGGGTCGTCTCTTGCGTCTCGTAGGTTTAACCGGTGGATTCTGCGCCGGATTTGTCTTTCCGAGAGCGAGATAAATGGAAAGTAGCAGGATCACCACTGCGGACCATTCTGCGTCAGCGACCTCGAACTCTTCGCTCTTCACCCACATCATGATGTGCCACCAGCCGGGGAATATTTTCTCGGCGTGCGACGCCGGAAGAATACTACGACACGCGTCCAATACTTTTCGCACCTGCGGATTCCGAGGTTGCAGTTGGATCTGGATTTGGTGGTGTCTTCCCTCGCCATCAACCATATCGACAATTCCCTTGGCTTTGGAGTACTTGAGACCACTGACGTTGCCATTAGCAACCTCGATGGCCTCGGACTTGCGATGGCGAATGTCTCTGTCGATGACACGCCCGCGATAATTCAGGCTGCGGACGTTTTCCAGTGACATTAGCGGAAGGTTGATGGGGGTAATCTGACTCCATGGCGCCTGGATGCTCAGTTCCCTGCGGCCCTCGTGCCCTTCAGACAGAATGAGAATGACGGATATGTCACCGTCAGTCACCTTGCAAGAGTCTACAACATGGTGGGCTCGACGGAGCGCGCCGCAAGCCAGCCGGACGGGATCTTCGGACGACGTCGAGCTTTTGCCAGGTTTTGGTGGAACGAGGAAGCGCGGTCCTCGCTGGAGGTCAATGGTCAGGAGCTGGAGTCTCTTATCAAGGGAGTCCTGAATCCCGATGAGCAGCTCGCCGCGCAGGGGGTCATCAAGGGCGAACTGAGGCGCGGTCAAGATGAAGACGCTGCAATGTTCGCGAGCAGGTTGCTTAGAAAGCGAGTAGCGGACGTTGGAGTTGTCCAGAGAGATGGACTGGATCTTGGTAAACATCATTTCCTGGGAGAGGCCATCGAAGACGTGATCGTCCAAGCCCATATTATGAAAGCCCTCGAAATCACCACCAGCTCGTAATTCTTCCAGCAAGCCGTCAATCGGGGCCTCCAATAAGCTGCCGAGACTGGGGTGGATAGTCTGGCTGTGATTGAAAGAACCATAGCCACCACTGTGCCTAGGTCCTTGGCTGCCGTACGACTCGATGCGTTTGGATCCGCCATGCGCTGGCACCAAGGACTGCTCATTAAAGACAGAACGCTCCTGAGAGGCAGACAGGTCAGCGCGAGCCAACATGGAGCTCACCCGGCGGGACTGTCTCCTGTGATGGCCGGACTCTTTATCGAGGTCGAAGGAGGACACCAGGTCCAGCGGTTTATCAACCTTGTCGACCTTGTCAACCTTCTCGCTCTTCCTGGACCTCTTTCCTGGTAAAGGAGCGCCAAAGCTTTCGCGGAAGTTGGTCTGGATAGGAGTCGAGGCGCCGCTGGCGAAATGAGGCTGCATGGAGCTACGACGACGCTCTGCTCTGCTCTTGTCCTTTTTAAGGCGGCCGATGAAGGGGTCCTCGTTCTTGATGTACGTCACCCTCCAGACAGCGTAAGTGCTGGCCTCCCGATTGATAGTGACGGCGAGTATGAGGGGCTCGGAGTTTTTGGTCTTCGGAGCACCGGGATGTTTAATCTCCTCAATGTGCAAGATTTCTTCGGCGGGGTCGAGGAAGTGAGGTGACCTCTGTGTATTCTTCTTCCTCTTGTCTCTGGTGGCACCGTCCGGTCCGGTAACCACGAGCCCCAGTTCTTGCAAGGGGTCCAATAGGAACACCAGGCGCGGCCAGTGTGATTCAGGCTGGTCGAGAGACGGCTCCCACATGTTTCCTAGCGTCGAGCCTAGTCTTAAGGGCAGGGATTTGGGCTTGTTCAGGCCCTCGACAGAGAAGACCGTGTGCTGCGAGCTTCGAGGAGAGGTAAGGGTGATCTGCGAGGAGACGAAGGAATTGGGCGGGACTTTGGGGAACTTGAGGGAGACGGGAGCAGTGTTGTCGCCTCGCTGCTTGCGCTGAATTATGACTCCCTGAGGTGCAGCGCAGGCGGCCTCGACCTCGAAGGGCATGTGGACGACATGGCTCGTGCCGGAGAGGAAGTAGACATGGGCCTGAGTACGCAAGAAGACGACGAGTGCTCGAGAAAGCCGGCGAGGCTCCTGAGGGAATTCGGTAGACTTCTTGTTGGATTCCATCGTCTTGTCGTCGTCGGACGTAGGAAAGGATGCGAGGAGGGCCTGGGTAACGGGCTCCTTCTCGAGATGGAACTTGTACGACTTGCGGAACACACCTCCTCGGCTCCAGACGACGCAGTTCTCGGTAACCAGCAGCTCATCTTCGATATCGCATGTATCGTCGTACTCGTTGTGATCGGCGTCGGTGAAGATTTCCCAGGAATATGCCGAGGGCGGCCCATCTTCGTGGGCTACGTGTTGGAGTCCGCTAGGCTGGTGCAGCCCCAAAGACTTGACTGACGCCATTGCGACGCCCCATGTGTGGGATGAAGAAGGAGCAACGTCTTGTCAGATAGTCCTGAGGGGTATGAGGCCTAACTAGGAGGGCGTGTTGGCCATGGCAGCCTCGGATCGGGGGTTGTTATTTGCGTGCGTGCGTGCGTGCGTCGTGTAGGCGGTGATGCTTCTTTTTTTTTTTTTTTTTTTTTGGAGTCGCGACTACGCGAATGAGTGATGGGAAGCTTTCCACAGCACACACACACACCTAGCGAGTGGTTGAGTGGGGGAGGGGCATCTCACCCTGCACATCTGATTGGAGCGCTGCACAGTAAGGGACATGCTCGTATGGGGGGCCCACTCCCTGTAGCGCGCTGCACGGAGCGTACTGGATACACTGAGAGCCTTTAGCCTCAGGCGCAGGACTCGATAACTAGAGCGCAGAAGCTGCTCCCAGCTCTTCCCAGACACTGAGGTACGTACCGGGCACGCCTCGTGACGTAGCGGAACAGCGCAACACTCGCCCACGTCCTTTGAGCTAAGCTACCATCGATCGATCGACCGCGACTCGCCGACGCCGACGCCCTCAGAAGCTCAGGATAGCTTCTGCATTTTCCCTCCATTGCACCTGCCAAGCCCCGCCTGGAGCCCGCATTCTCTCCCAATCGATACTGGCAGATCGACCATGCCACTGCAAAGCTCGAGTTGACGGCACATCTGGCACAATGACGGACGCATCCGACCCCGATCGCGATCCTTTCACCGCCGCGCAGAAGGGGAAGGAGTCCGACACCGCCGACGAGATTGTCGGTGTATCTGTCGGCGTCCCTGCGGAAACAGTCGTGGGCAAGGTCGAACAGGGGGCCGTAGAGGGCGACACCGCCCATCGTGACAAGGAGGATGAGGGCGACGACGACGATGACGATGACGAGGAGGAGGAGGATAGTGATGAGGACGAAGAAGACGAAGATGAAGACGATGAGGATGAAGACGACGAAGACGAGGAGCCTAGGCTAAAATATGCTCGTCTCACACAGCACCTAGGACCCATCTACCGCAATGGTGATGCCACGAGCTCGTTCCTTGTAGCTGGTGATAAGATGGTACCACTGCCCTTCGTCTACCTTGTGTTGCCACCCGCATACTAACCAGGACAAGATCATAGGAACACACAACGGCAATATCCACGTAATTCAGCTGCCCGTTTTCCAATCCCTCCGAGTCTACCACGCACACTCCGCTTCCGTCACCAGCATCTCCATCTCCCCCAACCCGCCCCCGCTGCCGACAGCGAGATCCGAGGCCGTGCAAAGACTCGCCGCCGAAGCCGCCGAAAGTGTCGCGAAACAGCGTCCGGCATCCCGTCAGTCGGGTACGTCGCCAGCTGCCGCCTCGAGAAGGCCTAAGGAACCTTCTCCGGTTCCAAACATCCCCTCGAACAATGTTCACATAGCCACCTCGTCCATGGACGGAAACGTGTGCATCTTCTCTCTTGTAGATACCAAAGATGTCCAGCTACGCAACTTCGCCCGCCCCGTACAAGCCGTAGCCTTGTCCCCCGACTACAAGAACGATCGGACCTATCTCTCGGGCGGTCTCGCCGGCCAGCTTATCCTTACCTCTGGCGGACAACCTGGTCGAAGCACCTCGACGACTGTAGGCACCGCGGCCGCCACAGCCTCCGGCTGGCTGGGTAGCATGGGCCTAGGAACGAACACGGGAAAGGACGTGGTTCTGCATTCAGGCGAGGGTACCATCAGCACCATCAAGTGGTCCTTATCCGGCAAATATGTCGTCTGGCTCAACGAGCATGGCGTCAAGATCATGCGGTCGAAGCTGCATCTCGAGAGCAACGACGCCGATGATGCTTGGAAGCGCATTGGACACGTAGACCGCCCCCAAACAGACGAGTGGGAGACCATGGCCAGTGTCTGGAAAGGTCGCGTCGAGTGGATTGACGAGCAGGCCGTGGAAACGGAAGATGACGAGGCTGGACGAACAGATGTCGCCGCATCAGCAGCGACCGAGAGCTTGAGACAAGCATCTGCATCCAGCACAAAAAAGATTGAGAGACTCCTCGTCGGCTGGGGCGGCACCATTTGGATCATTCACGTCCACCCTGGCAGTGTCGGCACCGGCAAGCGGGGTGGCGAAAAGTCGATCGGTCGCGCTGAGATAGCTAAGCAGTAAGTCGACCACTCAGGCCATGGTTGGTTGAGAGAGGCTAACGCGATGCAGCCTTCGTATGGATTGCATCATTTCTGGAATTTCGTTATATACCCAAAATCTTCTCCTTGTATTAGCATATGTATTACCGGATGACGACGATGACAGCGACGGCGGCGATGATGACAAGGTTGTCAAGGGCCACAAGTCCAAGATATCTTCCGCTTCGGCTGGAAGCGAGCCATCCGGCGGGATCAAGCGGCGCCAAAACAACCTCCCTCCGGAGCTCCGGCTGATCGACCTCACTTCGCAAGCCGAAATCGACAAAGATGGCCTCAGCATGAGCAGATATGAGAGGCTTATGTCGGGCGACTACCATCTTGGGGTGTTACCGGCACAAAACGCAGCTTCCGCCGTGGCCTCATCCAAGGGCGCGTTGGATGCCATTACCGGGTTTGGTTCCGACATGTGGAACGCTGCCATTAACCCAAAATCGCTGTTTAGTTCCGGCGCGAGCATCAGGAGCGGACACAGCGGAGACGGTGTGTCGAGCGCACAAGTTCCGAGCTCCGTAGGCGGCGGCCGAAAATTGGGAACACCGACAGTACACCCCAACCTCGTCAAGCCAGGGGTGAAGATCTTCATCCATAGCCCGTTCGACTTTATACTTGCAACCAAACGAGACCTTGGCGACCATCTAGGCTGGTTACTGGAGCATCAGGAGTATCAGAAGGCCTGGGAGCTACTCGACGAGCATCCAGAGATCATGGCGTCACCCCCGGAGAACCTCTACGACCTTGTCCCGGAAACTCCGGATGGGAAGCAGAGCAGTCAGGACGACCTCCTCGACGATGCCTCATCCGTAATGGGATCTACTGGGGTGGCGAGACAGCCAAACTCGTCGGCACAGAGGAAGAAGAGACACATTGGCGAGCTATGGATACGGGAGCTCATCGAAGCCGGCAATTGGACGGAGGCTGGCAAGGTCTGCGGCAAAGTACTAGGATCCTCGGACAGATGGGAGAAATGGGTCTGGACGTTTGCCGGTGCCGACAAGTTTGACCAGATCACCGACTACATCCCCTCTGAGCCAATGTACCCGCCCATTCCCGGAACCATCTACGAAGTCGTCTTGAACCACTATATCCAAGTGGACAAGCTCCGTTTTCGAGAGTTGCTCGACCGCTGGTCGACGGACCTTTTTGACATCAAGACCGTCACCACTGCTCTGGACAACCAACTCAAGTACCGCGACGTCCGCGAAGATAGCGTCGAAGGGGGGCAAAAGGGTCGGGACTGGAAGATCGTGATGGAGTCGTTGGCACGGCTACACGAGGCAAACGGCCGCTTCCGCGAGTCGCTCAAATGCTACATCAAACTCCAAGATGCGGACTCGGCCTTCCGTCTGATCCGCGAAAACCACCTCGCCGAGGCGGTGACGGACGACATTCCGGGGTTCATTGGACTGCGGGTGCCAAACGACAAGCGCGAGTTCTTGCGGGAGGCCGATTTGGAGGAGGCCACGTCAGAAGCCATTACGCTGCTCGCTGACGAAGCGCAGCACGGTCTCGTCAAACCGTCGGTCGTGGTGTCGCAGCTTCAGGCACAAAATCTACGGCTGTACCTGTTCTTCTACCTGCGTGCCCTGTACAAGGGCGAGGGGATCGAGGAGCATTCCGGCGAGACGCGAGACAGGCTGTTGATGGACAGCCAGTCACAAGTGGACGAATTCGCAGACCTTGCTGTTGAGCTTTTTGCAAAGTGGGAGCAACCGCTCCTGATGAGCTTTTTGAAGTCGTCAACTTCGTACAAGTTCGAAAAGGTGAGAAGCCATCGGCATGGGCCCTCCTTTTTCTTTTCCTTTTTTCTTTCCTGTTTCTAACAACCACAGGCTGTGCAAGAGTGCGAGAAGTACAAGTACTATGACGAGCTGGTCCATCTGTACTCCAAGACGGGGGAGATGAAGCGCGCGCTCTATCTCATTATTGATCGACTCCAAGACGTGAAGAAGGCCATCGAGTTCGCGAAGCAGCAGGACGACCCCGACCTCTGGGACGACTTGCTGGACTATAGCATGGACAAGCCGAGCTTCATCCAGGGCCTTCTCGAGGAGGTCGGAACGGCCATCAACCCCATCAAACTCGTCCGTCGCATCCCCGAGGGACTGGAGATCCAAGGGCTGAGGGAGGGGCTGAAGCACATCATGAAGGAGCACGAGATCCAGTACAGCATCAGCTTGGGCGTGGCGCGGGTGCTCCGCAGCGAAGTGGCCGCGGCGCAGAACGATCTCCGCAGCGGGCAACGGAAGGGCATCAAGTTCGAGGTTGTCGTCCAGTCGGCGGGCCACGTGGATGTGCAGGTCAAGGACGTTGTGCACCCGCCAGTCAGCGCGGAACAGATTGAGGAGAGCTTCTTCGAGGCTCCCAAAGCGGAGCAGCCGGGCCACATCCACGAGCCGCCGAAGCCAGGCCATTGCGCGCAGTGTCGCGAGTCCTTCACCGAGTATGAGATGGAGACCTTGGTGGGGTTCGCCTGCGGACACGTCTTCCACCTGTCGCATCTGCTGGAGATGCTGTTCCCCGGCAAGAGGCAAGAGGACGATTACGGGATCAACAGCGAGGAGGCGATCAACAACGGGTGCCGGGTGGGGTCCAAGGTCACACACGCCCGCCTGCTGAAGGATCGGATCCGAGAGGGGTGTCCTGTGTGCAAACACGTGGTCGAGGTGCCGACGTAAGAATAGTTGTGATATCAGTGAACAAATGCGTACGGCGGCGAAGCCATCTTTTTCCCACATCCATCCATCTTTCCTTCTCTTCTGTGTCCGTCATCAATGTACCAATCTCATCGTGTCACTGTGCTAGAATAAGTGAAGAACGTGGACCAGCCTCGCATATCAGTCGCATGCCCCGCGTGAATAGAGGTAGAGTCGCATTGCATCGGACAGGGTTGTGTCTGGTGGGAACTCTAACACCGGTCTACCTAGATTAATTGGCCAAGTACGTACCGTACAGGGCGAGGGGGGGGGGGGGGGAGCACGGACCGGCCGGTCGGTTGATCCCCCGCCACACACTGTTTGGACGACATGTCACTCATTCCCCCTTTCTTCCACCCGCTCGGAAGCTGCTGGTAACCTCGACGCATGCATTCTTCGAGAAATGGAAAAGGTCAACATCGATTCGGGGTCCTGGGATACCTCCCCGAGCCGGGCTCGAGGGAAGCCGAGCTGTGAGTTTATTTCTTTTCATCCTCGTGCCCCTACCCCTCCAACCCTTGCTGTCTTTCTGCAATACAATACGCGTTGCTTTGTGTCCGTTGGTCGGCCGGGCTGACGGCAACGCAAACTCACATATACAGCTGGGACCTGAACCGCGCGCGCTCGCCGCTCCTCCGCCTGCCTCCCGAGGTGCGCAACGCCATCTATGGGCACCTCCTCGCGGCGCGCCGGATTCACGTGCGCCTCGACCCGCGCACCTCGTCCTTCCACTGCGTCGCGCTGCGGCCCGCCGCCAACCCCTGGGCCTACAAGCGGCGCCACGTGCTCGGCCGCGGGCTGACGCTGCTCGTCCGCGTCTGCCGCCAGCTGTACCACGAGACGGAGCTGCTGCCGTACCGCGAGTGCGTCTGGAGCTGGCAGACCCCCGGGCTGATGGAGCGGTACCTGCTCACCGAGCGCCGCATGGGCGCCGCCCAGCGCCGCGCCGTCCGCGAGGTCTGCGTCCGCGGCGTGCGCGGGTTCGGGAACCTGAGCAGGCGGGTCAGGAGCGTGCTGAGCGGGCTCGAGGTCGTTTGGTTCTGGGAGGGGAGGGACCGCGCGAAGGGGAGGGCGAAGGGGCGCGCGGAGGCGGATGGGGACGGGGACGGGGAGGTGGACGGGCTCGGGGGTTGGGTTTGTGAGATTGTCGAGAGGCGGAGGGTGGAAGCCGGTGTCGGGAGGCCGAATTAATGCCGGAAGGTGTGGTGGTTTGATGACGATGCGATGAAAGACGGGAGGTACACCCTGGACGAGATACACTCGGATGAATGAAACCAGAGATGCAATCGAATTACTAAGAAATGAAGGACCCCTTGAAAGCACGCCACGCAAGTGAAGACGGCATGGGGTACATGATCAATGGCAATAGGATAAAGGCCATAGTCACAGACAACAACGGTGTTGAAAGAGCCAATTGTCATTGCGCTTGTAAATGTCATCGCGCATATGGTCATTGAGCATTCCAAGTCGCTCCCAACCGTACGACTTGACGTACATCAAGGACGTTCCGAGGCGAATGGTAGCCGTAGCCCACGTACCATTCTCCTTGGTTTTGTCATACATGCGCTGGTAGAGCGTCTCGTTGCTGACACTGTAGGCAACGGAGTTGTCGTCGTTGACGGTGCGGATCATTTTCGCGACCGGCTGTTGGGCGTTCAGAATGTCCATCATCCGGGAGCACGAAGTACCGTACCCCTAAGCAACTCTGACCTTCCGCCGACTTGTGAATCGATGCTTCTACCCTCCGCCCTCTTTCCATTCGCAATCTCGAAGCGCCGTTTCATGGGCAGCGGTCTTGGAGTACGTGGCTGCTTTCTGTCGGAAGTCCAAGTTGTGCCGTTGGGGCTTCATACATGACTGTGACATCATCCTCCCGTAGCAAATCACGCCACGACAAGCAGCGGCATTAGAGAAAAGGAAGGACACCATCTACTTGCTTGTCACCGTGCTTTTGATTGTCGTCACACTTGACATCCACGTCATATTGACAAGAATGCGTGAGCATTCAATCTGCTGCTGGGCGGGATGTGTAGCCCTGCACGGTTGAGTCGGACATGTCACTATGAACAGGGGTTCGAGGCTTGTTCCTCGTCGACCAAATTGATATGATCTGTACTGTATTTTCCAACTATGTCGATAAAAACTGCCTGTCTGACCAGGTATCCAAGTCTCTCGCCACTCATTTGCCACGTCCATCAAGGTAATATCGTCATCGTCGACTTCTTGCCTGGGCCATGGCCACCATCCTGTCAACGGCATGTCGTCGTAGATGGCGTTGAAGTTGTCCTCCAGATAGTTGCGATGCCAGAAGTAAACCCACTGTGTGGCTCTGTCCTGGTCAGCCACCTTCTTACACGCGGCAGCCCCATTCATAGTGTCCATGTTGATGTTCGTGATTGTGAAGCTTGACAAGACAGTCACCTTCTCCGGGTAGACGATGAGCTTCGCGGCCCATTGAGGGTCGTCGCTCAGGTCCGAGAGGAAAAAGGTGCGGGAGCACGACCAGCGGTCTTCATCGTTGAACCTGTCGTCGGAGAGGAGACGCCGCTCCATGTAGCCGGCCTCCCTATCCAAGTTGGCTGCGTTCCAGTGGAAACCCTCTCTCATGAGCCGTGGCAAGTCCCGAGCTTTGAACAGAAGGAAGGCTTCCCACTTAATACCGTCGCCCTCGGCTTTTCCACCGTCGGGAGAGTTGAAGATGAACAAGACTTTTACCTCGATGCCCTGCCACTCCTGCGAACCGAATTGCTGGAGGCGGTCTCGGCGTGCGGTGGGAACCTGCCGAGAGACGTCACGAGTAGTCGCCATTTTGTCAGAATGATGCGGACGAAGCGGTACTCAGGGAATGTATGCAGTGATGACTGGGTCTCAAACTTCACGATGCGTCTCGGGATTTGTTTGCGTTGGAATGAAGAAGTTGAGTGTCGGTTGTACGAGAAGGTGAGTAAGATTCTGTCTGTGTGAGAAGGGTTCCAGGGATGTTTATATGGTGTTAGCACCGACTTACTGGAGAAAGCTTGTTGTTCAGTTTGTCTTTCCTCTGTGTGTGAGCCAGGATGGACGAATAGGGTTGGAAGGACCTTTGGAAATTGAGGCTGCACCCAACTCTGAGAACCGCTGGAAGTGAATGCCGCTCCATGACAAATAAGGCCCGAAGGTGACCGTCTATCTTGGAGAAGAAGCTGAACGGCACCTGAATATCCCCATCATCTTTGCTGCTTCCCCGAGCCGGATCGATCAGTGGCGGATGGGAATAACCACAAATTCATATTGGTCGTCTCGTCGCACGCTTCTTCAATTCCCCACCGTGTCCATTTTTGCTTCTGTGTTAGCTGGAAGTAGTGCCTCATTGAAAGCCTGGTGATGGCAAAGCGATTAGTTAAGGCGATGAATCGTACGTGTAGGGCGTGGCGCTCAGAAACAGACTCGGCACATCCTGAAAAACTACTCCCTAAACGTTGAATTGAAAGTGCACTCCAATCCAGAGAAAGAAGCAACGGCATGGTCGATTTGTCTCTTGAGGTTGTTGTCACATGCAGGGGATTACCGTCTAGTTTGCAGGTAGTATTTTACATGGAGGCTTCTCAAGCAAGGTGGATGATACGACGCACGAAACCCGAGCCAAAGATGTCGCAACATCAGCCACGTGTATCTGGTGATGAACTTCATTTGGAGAGGCCACACGCGTCGGGAATCAAACCCAGTGAAAGACACTGAAATGGTTTCGGGTCGCGCCGAAGTGTCACACTCGTTTTCGCGTCGTTGCGAATCAGAATGGAACAGCAGGCTTCAGATCAACTGTGTCGCACACTGGGAAGCACAGTCACGCAATGAGAAACATCAAAACCAGAAAAGTGTGAGACGTGAAGCTCGTTTTTGTATTCCGGATCATGTGTACCAAGGCGAAAGAAAAGCCTTATCCGATTATGCCATGATTCCCAAACCGCCTATCTGAAGAAGCCTGAATCCATTCCATTCTGTGATCAATGATGCCAATCCCCCCCAATGCGCTAAGCTATGTCACTTGATGAACCCGCCAAGCAGAGAAAAGAGGCGAAGCAAGGTTGAGCAGCTCAGAGAAGCATCAGAAGCGCGATGCCGGCCCAGAAACCGTTGACATCAGACTCCATGTTGGCAGCGGCGGAAGCGCTAGGAGTCTGGACGGTGCCGGTGGACTCGTAAGACTGAGTGACCTTGGTGCCAGAGGAGGTCGCGACCTCAGAGGTCTTGGAAGTGACATGCTCAGTAACAGAGGAGGTGGTGACCTCAGAAGAGAGGGCGGAGGTGGTCTTGGAGACCGGGAACGTGGAGGTGAAGTCCATGACCTCGCAGGTCTCGGTGGTGACAGGGCGACAAACAGTGGACTGGATGACTGGGCAAACTGTCAGAGGGCTGTGCTTGTGATGAAACGAAAGTGAAAACTTACCAGCGACACCGTTGCCACCGACAGAGGTGGGAATGAGAGCGCCAGGACCCTCAAGGATAGTAGTGAGCTCGAGAGCAGGCTCAATGGGGTCTGGAAAAGTGTCAGCTCGAACCGAATCAGCAAAAGCCAGTGTGGAAAGTACTTACTGGTGTCTCCAACGTGGATGATGTCCTCATCGACAGCAGCAACGCCGGAGATGATGCCAGAGGCAATAGCAAGGAAGATGGTGGACTTCATCTTGAATGCTGAAGATTGTGAGACGAAGCAGGCCGAGATGAGAATGGGAGAGAATCAACTTACAGTGTTGGGTGGTGTGTTGTTGCTTGAGGCAGGTATTTGTGTGTAAGTTGGCTGGAATGCTGCGAAGCAAAGAGGCGAAAGCGAGATTGATGAGAGTGGGTAAAGGAGAAGAAGAGAAGAAAATGGGAGAAAGCTGGTGGGAGGAGAGGAGGTATTTATAGGAGAGAAGAAAGAAGCTGGCTGATTGTGGGATCAGCCGTGTCAGTCTCTCAAAGAGAGGCGGGCAAATCTCATTCAGCTCATCACGTCAAGAAAGTACACAACTGAAGGAAAACATAAACTGTGAATCTCAATTTTGTGATTGGCCGATTGGGGCTTGTTGCCAGGTTGACTGCCCTACGTGAGGACTTGAGAGACTGAGATGATGCGGGTGCCCTGCCTCCTTTCTTGAAGAGGCGAGAGCAGGTCACCAAGACACCTGGTGATAGTGCCGTTGAGAGAGTTGTGTGTCCTTGAGTCAAGGGTAGTGATACGCAACTCTACGGAAGAGGATGGAAGAGTAAGACAGGTTTGCGTAAATGATTCCGACTGGCGAGAGAAAAAGGGGAAGAATCACAGTGACCATCCATTCAATGAAATGGCGAGAACAGGCGTCTGTTGGGAAATGTTGCTCTTATTGAGATGCTTGTTTTTGGCAAGTAAGGTCTGGCAGGTATGAAAGCCTGTGGACATTATTTGAGTGAGTGAGAGGTACAGAAAGTGATAGCTAGATGCCTTTCTTGCTGGCAGAATCACCGTGGTCTATGAAAAGATTGATTGATTGAAAGACTTTCTGTTTGAAAGAATGCAAAAGACTAAGTTAAGTCTCTCTGAGCCATCTGATAGCCTTGATGTTGGGACGACAGTGCAGTGATATGCGTGGTGCTTTTGCGATGATTGCTTTTTGACTCGACGCAAAAGGTGGAGGTCAGTTTGGGTAGGATTATTAACGGCGTCCTCCTTGCTCTTGAAAGGCTACAGCTCACTTTGTGCACCAACGTGACTGCAGATCCATCAACACCACTTCAAAGAAGTGGAAGCACATCTAGTAATATAGCATCATATTAACACTAGGAAAGACTGTGCATAAGGCAATGAGTTTCGCAGAAGACAGTAGGAGATGACCAATATATATGAAACGTGACAGACCACAAACAACATATATCCTACTTAGGAACAGGAGGAGTTATGTACACTCTTTGACAAGCTGGCTCTGTCCTGCAAGAAAGCAGAGCTATCTGTGTTAAGCGGATTTCTATATTCCATCGAGTATAAGTAAGGTCAATGGAAGTATCAAATTTGTTGACTTTGGCCTCATCACGTCAAGGGACGGATATAATCTCACTCTTCCAAATGTGTTCATCAAACTGCTTGTACAGGACCTTTGCCTGACTAAAGTAGCTGTTAGAATACTTAAACTGAACAGTTAGGTTTCACACAATTTAGATGTATTACCCTTCTCTCTGACACGAAGGTTAGTAGATGAAATCTTAAGAAAATAGCGGAGTATTTGTTAAACAGCTAAAGTCTAGTCGTAGTAGATGCGCAATCAGAGGATAGATTGCAAATACACTGGAGGGAGAACAGGCAGAGCAGAGGTGGGGGACACAACATGGCATGTTCCCGGTATAGTAGACCACATAGCCTTAGCCCATGGCAGGTTATCGACCCGGTCACCTTTGAGTTGCTTCAGCGTCGACAACTCAGACTCGGCATACGGGACTCTGAAAGAACCCCGATAACTCCGAGCGCAATGGAAAAGATGGTAAATTCACTAAAAGGAGCTGAGAGATGCTTGGTGCTGCAGACTTTGACGGGCAGAATCAGGGAAGTTGTGTTTATGATTTCTTCCGCCAGGAGAGAAAAAGTGCAGCCATACGCTTTGCCATCCTCAAAAAAGATCCTGATATAAAAAGGAAGAAAGAAACAGGCAGAATTATCCCGAATCTCTTACCTGACCTTGTATTCTCGCCTCTTCCCATTCCATCCAGTCTCGTCCAACAAGATCACCACCGGAAAAGAGGTCTGTTTCGTCCAGGTAGATTGTAATGACCTCAACTATCATTTTAATTGCTGACAGTCTTCCAACTATCCAGTCCCAAAAATTCATACTGCCCAGAAACCATGGACCCCAATGCCGCCGCCCGTGTCGTCGGCGAGGCAGCCGACAGCAGAACCTCGGCCGGCGATCCCTTCATGAAGATGCCCGTCGAGCTTCACAAGTTCATCCTTGACGACCTCGACGACCGGCGCGACGTCTACGCCATCAGCCGGGCGTCTCCCATCATGGCCAAGACCGCCCGGGGCACCCACGGCATCCTCGAGCAGCTTCTCCAGACAGAGCTCGGCCCGGCACAACTGCGCGCGCTCCTCCCCGACGCGCTCGCCGCCCTCATGTTCCCGACCGCCCTCTGGTATCCTTCCGACGCCGCCAAGAAGGCCGCGATCCTCCAGCACCTCCGGGACTGGAAGTCGAACCGCCTCGGAGACCGCGCCAGCGACGACGACAAGGCGGCCGCGCACGTCTTCATCCATCGGCTCGCGATCCCCTTCGCCGAGGACTTCGCCGCCCTCACGGGGACCGTCGACAACGTCGACGACCAGATCCGCCTGCCCGCGTGGGCTCACGACCGACGGTCCAAAAAGGCCCCCCGGCCCGCCGCGGAGATCTGGCGCTACGAGCCCGAGGAGCGCGTCCGCCTTCTCCGGGCGTTCTGCCGCTTCGAGCTCCTGAGCAAGGTCATCCGCGCCCGCCCCGGCGCTCAGCTCTGGACCCTCGCCGAGCAGCGCCACATCTTGAACGCCTTCTTCGAGGCCTGGGAGGTGGAGGAGGTCCTCTGCGTGCAGATGTACGTCGGGGAAATGCACACCATTCTCTTCGAGACGCACGTCGTCGACGTCCTTGATACGATGTCTTCCATCTCCATCATCTCCCGCCTTCTCGACCCTGCGCGCGTTGGTCAATCCGTCCGTCTGCGCCGCGGACCGTTCGAGGACTATTACGAGGCTGATGATGACGAGACCAATGAATACAAGACTGACAAAGACGAGATCGACGAACACCACGACGAGTCCCATACCGCGTCCGCAGGTAGCGACGCCCACACGGACGGTTCCTCCGAGGTCTCTTCCTCCCCCTACGACGACGACGACGACGACGAATCCTCCGCCTCCGACTCGGCCGACGACGACGAGACGGCATGGTTCACCAAGACCGGCACCGAGCCCAACCCCGGCACCCCCTGCGCCAAGTTCGAGCTGGCCGGCCACGAGAAACACGCCACTTTCGTCAAGCAGACGGCGACCTTCGGCCTCGCCTTCCTCAAGCACTTCCTCCGCTCCGACGCGCCGACCTACAGCCGCTGGATCCGCGCCCGCGGCCGCGTTCTCCTCAACGGCATGGCGGACCCCGACGAGGCCGAGTACTTTGGCCCGCACGGTGCGCGCCGCGCCGTCGACGGCGGCGTCGCTTGGCTCTCCTTCCGCATCCTCGACCCGACCCAGCTCGACGGCGACAACGCCGCGGCCAGCCCGCCCCGGACCAACGCCGACCTCGCCTACGGCCGCACTCCCGGCGGCGCCCGCGAGGACGACGACGACGCCGCCGCCGCCGCCAATACGGCCTGGCGGCACCTCGACGCGACGAACCCGCAGCTGCGCGAGGCCTTCCGCCGCTGCGGCTGGGTCTTCTGGTCCGACGCGCGCCTCCGCCGCAACGTCTTCTGGAACCGCCGCCTCGACGTCTTCTCCCCCGGCGCCGCGCCCGGGTGGCTCCACCGCCCGGGCGGGAGGGCAGGAGACCTGGCCATCGTCACCCCCGACGAGGACGGCGACGGGGGGCGCCGCGGCGAGTACTTCCTGCCCCGGTTCGAGATCGACGCGAACATGGCGTTCGCCATCGGCGGCGCGGCGTTCGTGCTCGGCCTCAGCAGCGCGGCCGAGGCGAAGCTGCTCTCGTTCCTGGGCGAGAACCGCGTGCGCCGGGGCAGCGCGCTGTTCCGCGAGTACCCGTTCGACCGCCTCCGTCGCGAGCGGATCCCGCTCGCCGCGTGGGAGCAGTGCGTGGGCGGCGAAGACCCGGCGGTCCCCGCTGGCGCCGTTGAGGTGTTTGACGGCATCTTCTGGGGCTAAAAGGGGGGGGGGGTTCGATAAGTTCGCTTGAGAGTAATGTGTCTCTTGGTTTCTTGGTTTCGACGGGATACATGCTTTCTTTGGGGTGGATCAAGGCTATGGATGACAGACGGCGTGGAGGTTATAGTTATAGTGTTGAAGGCGGGTTTGGAAATGAGCAGAACAGCGACATCACAGAAGGACCAGAATTTGTAAGCAGAATAGCTGGTACCATCACAAGAGTTACGCGGCCCGATATCGTTTGTGTATGAGAAAGAGAGACTGGGCATTATGCCCAACAGGGTTTAATGGGGGTATCGTTGTCATTCAATCATTACCTACTCCAGTCTCTGCCCCGAATCCGGCCCAAATTTGACGTGATGGGTCTTACCCGAATATCCCGGCAACGACGGCCATGACGCCGACATAGACCCCCGATGCCAGGAGCCCCTCGGTGGCGGCGACCTTGGCAGGCCGCTCGGCGCCGCCGCTGAAGAGCCCGGCCTGCACGACGGCGGCGGCGACGCCGACGGCGACGAGAAGGACAACGGCCATGCGGCCGACGAAGCCGGGGATCACGGCGAAGGCGAGGATGGGAAGCAGGAAGGCGGCCGCGAAGGCGAGCGCGACGGTGGGGAGGAACCCGGTGAGGGCGGCGACCAGCAGGCGGCGCACGCGCTCGGCCTTGTTGCGGCCCCCCAGGTCCGCCGGGGGCAGCCGCGCCGCGCGAGGCTGCGGGGTCTTGAGGTCGTCGCTGGAGGCGCCGGGCTCGCGGGAGGAACCGGAGGACGACGGGCGGGCGAGGGAGACGAGGTCGTCGGTGGGCTCGAGGAAACGGGCCTCGATCTCGACGATGGGGTTGTGGTTGGCGAGGTAGGCGCGGTAGAAGTCGACGTCTTGGGGATCGGGCGAAGGGAGGTGCTGGGTGTCCTTGAAGGACGAGAGGACGTGGTCTGTGGCAGGTTAGGACACGCGGTTGCGGCCATCAAGAGATGAGAGTAGGGGGATGGGGGGGGGCTCACTATACTGGCTGAGCTTGTAGCCAATCTTGCCCAGCACGTCTGTCTTGTGCCATTGCAGTTCGCCGGCTGTGAGGGCGTCTTGTCTCCGGGAGGCGGGCAAGATGCAGTTCTGCATGCGTCGCGTCTGCGTGTCGGCCGTGTCAAGGCGATGGAGCTGCTCTTCCAGCTCCGCGAGCTCGTCTTGAAGGTGCAGGAGTAGACGGTGGTTGAGAGCCTCGAAGCGGCGGTAGATGGGCTTGATGCTGGACCTGTCCGAGTCGGCGGCGCACAGCTTGGAGGCGACCAGCTGGTAGCCCGTCAGCGGCAGCTTCTCAGCCCTCGGGAGGTGCTTGGGATGGCCGTGGTGAACGGCGGGGAGGCGCGGCTGGAGGGCGTTCGGGGGGAGATGAGGGAAGTTGGCGGTGCCCCGCGGCATCTCGGGGGTGCCGTAGCTGCGATAATCTTGCTGATGCTGGGCGGTGGGCATTTGCACCTCGAACTTGCCGGGCATCGACGGCGAGTCGCCGTAGGCGCTCTGGTCCGGGCTGCTGCTCCGGTCGGTCTCATGGTCGCCAGTCATTTCGGAAAAGACATCGGACTGGAAGCTGCTCGAGGCGGTTGAGCTGGTGCTCCTTGTCGACGGCGACTGGAAGCTCGAGGCGTCGGGCATCCTCCAGTACGATGACTGCTCGACGGAGCGCTGGATGGCCTCTGGGGTCACGCCGGGGGAGTCTGGCTCCAGGTAGTTGAGGACGCTGGATAGCGGCTGCGCCTTGGGCGAACGACTCTGCTTGCGTCCTTTGGAGTAGTGGTAGGACTTGTCTTGAGCCCTCGACCTGTCGCTTCCTCGTCGCCTCGGCCACGACGCCTGGGTAATGGTTGAGCCGCTGCCGCTGGAGCCGCTAGATGCGTGAGTCCTACCCGTGAGAGAGGAAAAGCCGGTCAAGGTAGACCCGGCAGGCGAAGTTGGAAGATGGGTCTGTTGGACAATGTCATCAGTGTCGGCGGGGACGATTGTCTCGTCTGAGGAGGACTCGGGGTCCGCGACGGCTACCTCGTCAAGCGTGCTCTGGTTCGAGTCCATGGTAGAGATGCGACGTCGGGTTGGCGAGTCTGGGCCAGAGACGGGCAGAGACGAGTGCCTCCGGACGGTGGCGCTCCTCTGGCGAGAGCGCGGATTTCCAGGCGTTGACGTGTCATGGGGCGACATGTGATGCCCCTCGTGCGCGGGCTTATCGCTGGCGTCGCGAGCAGACGTGGATGAGGGGAACGGCGGCGGGAGTCCGTCGCTCGGGGCCACGGCTAGCCAGCCTTGGGTTGGGCTTGGTGCGTCGTCCGTGTAGCCAGCGTGGACATCGTCCACGGACGGAGGACGGTAGACCGACGACATCGGTTGTCGGAGGGGTTGGCCTGGATTATGGATCAAGAGCGCAAGGCACGAACCAGCTGGCGAGTATATCTCAGCTTAAGCTTAAAGAGTTGGCGAACGGAAAAGTTGGATCTCGCTCGATCTGGGTGAGACGAGGAGAGGAGGGCGACTTGTGTACAGCGAGGGAGGATTGTCTCAGAGTAGCAGACCTAGGGCTTTCAGCGAATCGCACAAGAGGCAGCCCAGATCTTTATTCAATATACGGCAAGTGAAAGCCGAGTAATAGGTGGTACGGCAGAGTGCGAATCAGCGGAGAGACAAGGTTCCTGGGAAAGATACGGATAGGTAGAATAGGGGATCTCAAAGGGTGATCGGGATCAGGGTGAGAGAGGATTGCCGAGAGGGTGAGATGACGGGAGGAGCGGGTTCAAGTGAGGAGAAGCGGCGATAGCATCCCAGGATGAGGCTTGGATCGACAACAAAGCGGACTTGAGCAATACGGTCCTTATTTTTTCCCCCCGGTGGCAGATGAAAAGAAAGCATTACGTGGAGATGTCGCATCACGGAGGTGGAGAGAAATGCCGTACGTAGCTGCAAAAAGGCTTGAAAAAAAATGAAAAAAATAAAACAACAACAAAAAAGCTACAGGGGGAAAGACAGCATAGAGGAGCCGTATGATCAGGACTTGCGTGTGTCAGCCGTAGACGGGTTTGTTTCAGATGACCAGCAAGACCGGCCCAGCGTGATGGGGGGTATGACGGGGGCGACGGTGTGTGGTGCTCCTTTAGTCGAGCTGAATTTGGTGGTGTGGTGTAGGTGGTGTGGTGTGGTGAGGTGTGTAGCAGCGATGAGAAGTGATGATGGATCATCTTAGTATATACACTAGATAATCGACGTGTACGACCACACCACAACGTGTAGAGGAATAGGAATGAGAGTTGAGATGGATGGGTGCATCATGATGATACCGGCCTACCTACATTGTGCCGGGCAGTGTAGGTTGTGTCCGTAGTGTACATCTGCATGCATGTAAAAAGGGTACACGTGCCGTACAAGTGCCAAAGCCTACCGGGACGTCCCTTGGTGGGATCCGGGGGTTGGAATAAAGAACAAAACGGGGGGGGGCTGCAGGCAACTTTTGACGAGAAGGGGACAAATTGAATGAATCGGATGAATCAACAGGGCAGCGAAGAATGCCGTTGCATGATGGGTATGAACGAGCCAGTTTCGCGGAGCTGTTTCCCCCCAACTCCGGCGGCCCATGCCTACATTACATGACATTGCACTACATGACATCCCATGTAGAGCACCTGTAGAGCACCTGTAGAGCACATGTAGAGCACATGTAGAGCCCATGTATCCGTACCCCGGCGGCTACTCCGCCGCGCTGCGTGTCATTCCCGGCGCATGTGCGCGTGCCATATTCCTGCTTCTTCGTCCCAAGGGATGGATGCTCTGCAGCACCATTACATAATCGTCTTGTCCACCATCAGACATACCTGTACCTGCTAGGTACCGGTAGATATGTACGTACCTAGGCACTTACTAGTAGGTACGTACTCAAGTGCCTGGGTACCGTAGTTTAAACGACGGAAGCTGGTATGGCCTGGAAGCAACGGTACGTACTCTTCCTGTAAACCCCCAGCTTTTCCGTCAATTTTCATGCAACGCCGAGTACCAAGCAGCTCTGAAGCTATATTCCACAGCTTAAGTGCCAACTCTACCTAGCTCCGCGCTCCATTAACCCATTCACTCGGCAAACCAAACTCTTACAGAAAGACCACCTCGCCTTGTCGATCAATCACCAACTTGCAGAGCTTGAACGCCCGCATCCCGTACCTCCGACCGCCACCCACTCCTCCAATTGCGCTTGGCCGTGGGCCTCGAGCCACTGGTTGACGAACACATTGCGACGCGCAGAGACAGAGAGAGAGAAAGAGGGTGTGCTACATACATGCCCAACGACCAGTCAGCCAACGTGTCTATCCGATCCCGCCAAAGTGGCGCTCCTGTCACACCACGACCTTACCTCACCTCACGACAGCTCGACAACACCTCTACAGAACGTGCCGCATCCCCTCACCCGTCGTACCTCAAACCGATACTTGCATCCTTGGTCCCTATGCCAAAATGACGCGCATCCCGACCCGCGAACTGTCCCGCTACCTGTTGAGTGGCCAGCTCTCTCGCCACGGCTGCCTGACCGCGGCAAGAACACCATACTCCCGTTTGCCGGCTCGTCCCGTACCGGCATGGTCGCCTGTCGCACCCCTACGAGAGCCGAGAGCAACGTATGCGACCGTCCAGGCCGCCGCGACACCTGCCGAAGCACCACCGGTGCCCCTCCGGAAGAAGCTCAAGGAAGAAAAGAAGCAGCTTAAAAAGGAGGCGAGAAGCCAAAAGCCCAAGGGGAGCAACCAGACCGTCGAGGGCTGGGAGTTGACCGTCGGTATCGAGATCCACGCCCAGCTGAACACGGCCCGGAAGCTCTTCTCCCCGGCCGCCACCTCTTTCAACGACGACCCGAACTCGCACGTGGCCCTCTTCGATGTCGCCGTGCCCGGTAGCCAGCCGACGTTCCAGAAGGAGACCCTCATCCCGGCCCTGCGCGCCGCGTGTGCTTTGAACTGCGACATCCAGCCCGTCAGTCGCTTTGACAGGAAACACTACTTTTGGTGGGACCAGCCCTCGGGCTACCAGATCACCCAGTACTACGAGCCCTTCGCCCGCAACGGCCGGATCGAGCTCACCGCCCGCGATGGCATCGCCGCCGAGGACGGACAAGGCGTCACCATCGGCATCCAGCAGATCCAGATGGAGCAGGACACCGCAAAGACCCTCGCCCAGCCCAACGACATCTCCTGGCTCGACTTCAACCGTGTGGGCGTGCCCCTGATCGAGATCATCACCAAGCCCGAGCTGCACCACCCCCGCACCGCCGCCGCCTTTGTCCGCAAGGTCCAGGTCCTGCTCAACGCCGTCGACGCCTGCGTGTCGGGCATGGAGACGGGCGGTCTGCGTGCCGACGTCAACGTCTCGGTCCGCAGGACGGGCGACCCCAGCACCCCGCTGGGCACGCGAACCGAGATCAAGAACCTGAGCACCATCAAGGCCGTCGAGGACGCCATCATTGCCGAGCGCGACCGCCAGATCGCGGCGCTCGAGGCCGGGGACACGGTCGCCAGCGAGACCCGCGGCTGGACCCTGGGCTCCAAGCACACGCGCAGGCTGCGGGGCAAGGAGGGCGAGGTCGACTACCGCTACATGCCCGACCCCGACCTCGGCGCCCTGGTGATTGGCGAGGACCTCGTGAACCACATCAGGGAGTCCGTCAAGGAGCTGCCGGACGCCGAGCTGACGGAGCTGATCCAGGACTACGACCTGACGGCCAAGGACGCGCTCTCGCTCATGTCGCTGGACAACGGCGGCAGGCTCGAGTACTTTTACAAGGTCGTGGCCGAGCTCGGGGAAGCCCTGGCCGAGTCGGGCCGCGAGTCCGACCTGCGCACTCACGCGCCCCTCGTCGGCAACTGGATTCTCCATGAGCTCGGTCGGCTGACCACGGACAAGGCGGACCCGGGATCGGCCCAGCAGTGGACGCTGGAGATCACGCCCGAGGGCCGGTGCGACGCCGTGCCGCCCGCCGCCCTCGCCCGCATCCTCCTGCACCTGCAGAAGCGCGAAATCACCGGCAAGGTCGCCAAGGAGCTCCTGGTGGCGCAGTACCTGGGCAGCCTCGACGAGTTCGCCTCCGTCACGGACGCCATCGCCGCCCACGGGCTGTGGTTCCGGGAGATGTCCGAGTCCGAGTACCGGCAGCTCGCCGAGAGCGCCATCGAGGGCGAGGACAAGGTGCTCAGGGAGTTCCGGGATAAGAAGGACAAGAAGAACTACCCGCAGGGCAAGCTCATGTACCTCGTCGGCAAGATGATGCGCATCGGCGAGACGGAACGGATCGACCCGTCAGGCGCGGAGAAGGTCATGCGTCGGCTCATAGAGGAGCGGACGAGCGCGCACCAGGAATAAGTCGCTCTGTTGGTTTCATATTACAGAGGGGGGGGGGAGAGAAACACTAAACAAAAAGCTAGGAATCTAAGCCCCGTATACGTGCATCTCGACGCACACTTTATTGTACAAATGTATCATAACATCGTGTCAAGCTCGGTAATACGAGCGCAGGGCTTGTGTTGTTACCTCTTTCCCGGGGAGGCGGGGGGGGGGGGGGGGGGGGGCCTCCCCTCTTACTTCCAACCCACCTTGTGCTGCCTACTTTGCGCCCGGTGCAGGCCGCACGTCCAGCTTGGCCGGCATAAAGCCGAAATTGATATTCTCCCTCTCCCGCAGGAACCGCTCGATGCGCTCCTCCCGCCCCTTGCCGGCCGTGGCCTCGCCCTGCCTCCGCAGGGCCTCGGCGATGTGGGCCTCGTGGGCGTCCTTCCTCTCGAGGATGTGGGCCGACGAGTTCTCCATGCGCGTCGTCTGGGCGACGGTGCCGACGGCGAGGGCGGCGATGACGAGGGCAGCAAAGCTCGCGTTGGACATGTACAGCGGGGCCTGGCGGTCGGCGCCGCCGTTGGCGCGGCGGTGGTGCCAGCGCTCCCAGTCCTCCCAGGTGGCATTGGCAGAGGGGTTGCCGCCGGCGCGGCGCCACGCCTTGTCGGCCTCGCGGTAGACCTCGTGGATATCGCGGGGGTCACCGGCAGGGCCAGCGGCGGCGCCGGGAATCTGCCAGTGGGCGCCGAAGGCGTCGTAGGCGCGGCGCTTGTCGGGGGAGCTGAGGATCTCGTTGGCGAGGACGACGAGGCGGTAGCGCTCGAGGCGGGTGTGGGCGGGGAGCGAGTCGAGGGCGGAGGCGTGGTGCTTGTCCGGGTGGTACTGCTTCACGAGCTCGGCGAAGCGGGACTTTGTGTAGGGGGCGGCCTTGTCAATGTCGAAGATGTCGTAGGGGGTGGGGTTCGCGCAGGCCGGCCAGGAGGGAGGGCCGCCGGACTTGCCGGGACCCTTTGCCGTTTTTGCGGAATCGTTCAGGGGATGGTGGGCGTCGTTGCGGTCGACCGTCGCGTAGCATCGAGAGTTTGTTTGCTTCAGAACGGGGATGGACGGCGGTGGACGTGGTCTGGGTGGTGACGTTATCGATGTGTGGTGTGCGGGGACGGCGAAGAGGCTCAGGACGTTGTTGCTCGAGCAAGCGGCGAATGCCTTTGGCGTCTTGGAAACCATGGCGAAGCGGGAGATGATTCTGGCCCCCCTGGACCGGAAGAGAGAGAAAAAAAAAAGGAAAGAAAAGTCCGAGTCTCAAGGAGGTTGGAGATCGAGGTCGAGAGAGGGCATCTCGACCTCGGAGTTGGATCAGCTAGTGCGTGGTTGATGTTGGTAAGAAGGTGTCCAGAGGCCGATGGTTCGACTGTTGCCGCATTGGGTCAGTGCGTGCGTGCCCTTACCTCTGAAGGAGCCACCAGCAGCAGTAGCAGCTGCTATATACAGTATGATGAGTGTGGGTCAAGCGAGATTCTATTACGTCAGCAATGAGCATTTACCCAGACACCAGGCCGTAAACGTTCACCTCTCACCTCCTCTACAAAGCTACAAGTACATAGCCCCGACAGTATGTTTAGACCGTCACTTGGGCCAATCGGTTGGGAAGAGGGCTCTGTCTGGGGTGGCCTCGGTGAAGAGCAAATGGAAATGGAGGGAGAGAGAAAAATGAGGGGGAAGCTCTCGGTGAGGGGGCCACGGGCGACATGTCACCCGATGGTCCAAGACCTAGGTACCCTGAAAAGACACTTATTGCGTACGGTGAAGGTAGTTTTGACCACCTCGATTCTTCGTATCGCGGGCTTTGACACCAAGAAAGAGTCGGAACCGAGCTTAAAATATGCTTTTCACATTTTCTTTTTTTTTGAAAAATAAAAAATAAAATAAAATAATACTTCTGTAGTATTCGTACAAAAGCTGCCATTCTTGCAAAAGCGAGTGGCACCCAGCACGATGGTCACGTGGTCCCGCTAAAGACGCTAAACAGGGGTAGGAGGCCCGCCCGAAAGGCACAGCTGAGGCGCACCGAACGCACTGCGTCGTCGATTCAGCATAGCAAACTTGCTTCTTCTTCGCACTCCTCCACAACACACACACAAACCACACACCTCCCCTCAAACCCACGCAAACTCAACCATCCCACAACCTCTTGCGCTACGCCTCGTGGACGAAACGCATTTCCCCCCCCTCTCGCTGTTTCACTATCCCGAGTCACCAAACGACCATCACAGGATTCTCCGAAATCGCGCATCCACGATCCATTTTCCCTCACCCATCCGTCCCACCGCCTTGCTCGGCTGCACCGCAAACTCGTAGAGTCCGGCCTAGAAACCCACAACCTCTTTCTCTCTCTCCGGACACGGAACCCAGCGACGAAACCACGAAGTAGCCTTCTCTCACCCGCTGCGCTGGCACCTTGCGAACAACACTCTTCCTCGAGCGACAACTGCCCTTTATTTTTGTCGCCGGAAACCCAACCCTCGTCTGCCCTTCATAATTCCTGCCGAGCACTACGACTCGTCCGCCCCTCGAACCCCGATTCACCGCCAAGTGGGGAAAAGCAAAAGCCCTTTTCGCGCGCAACCAACCTGTCACCGGCAGCATCGCCTCCTCCCCCCCGTTCTTTCTCCTGCCCTTAGGCACATACTCCCAATACACATATTCAAATGGCGGAAGCACTCGCAGACAAGCTCAAGGCGACGAACCTGAGGTTCGCCCTCCTTCCTCCCCCGTGAACCCCCTGGCCAAGAGCTGGTTAGACTGACTGTTGCAGCGATGGCGCCGCGTCAGAAGACTGGAAGAAGAGCTTGAAGCTGCCTGCCAAGGACAACAGACAACAAACCGAGGTATGTGTCCCGCCCTGGTCCCCGCTGGCTTCTGCGACCGCTGCTACCCCCCTCGGCTCATTCGCCCGCATGCTGACACCACCTCCCCGCCCAGGATGTCACAAACACCAAGGGTCTGGAGTTTGAAAATTTCCAATTGAAGAGAGACTTGTTGATGGGTATTTTCGAGGCTGGATTCGAGAAGCCGTCGCCAATTCAGGAAGAAGCCATCCCCGTTGCCTTGACCGGACGTGATATCCTCGCTCGCGCCAAGAACGGTACCGGCAAGACCGCCGCCTTCGTCATCCCCGCCCTCGAAAAGATCAACCCCAAGGTTTCCAAGATCCAAGCCCTCATCCTCGTCCCCACCCGTGAGCTCGCCATGCAAACATCACAGGTCTGCAAAACTCTCGGTAAACACCTCGGTATTAACGTCATGGTCACCACCGGAGGCACCGGTCTTCGCGACGATATTATCCGTCTCCAGGATCCCGTCCACATCGTTGTCGGTACCCCTGGCAGAATCCTCGATCTTGCCGGCAAGAACGTTGCCGACCTCAGCGAATGCTCCATGTTCATCATGGATGAGGCTGACAAGCTTCTCTCCATCGAGTTCACACCCGTTATCGAGCAACTCCTCCAGTTCCACCCCAAGGACCGTCAGGTTATGCTCTTCTCCGCCACCTTCCCACTTTCCGTCAAAGACTTCTCCGACAAAAACATGGTCAGCCCCTACGAGATCAACCTCATGGACGAGCTCACCCTCCGCGGCATCACCCAATACTACGCCTTTGTCGAGGAGAAACAAAAGGTTCACTGCCTAAACACCCTCTTCTCCAAGCTGCAAATCAACCAGTCCATCATCTTCTGCAACTCGACCAACCGAGTCGAGCTGCTGGCCAAAAAGATCACCGAGCTGGGCTACTCTTGCTTCTACAGTCACGCCAAGATGGCCCAGCAGGCGAGAAATCGTGTCTTCCACGACTTCCGCAACGGTGTCTGCAGAAACCTCGTCTGCTCCGACCTCCTCACCCGTGGTATCGACATCCAGGCCGTCAACGTCGTCATCAACTTTGACTTCCCCAAGAACGCCGAGACGTACCTGCATCGCATTGGTCGATCCGGTCGTTACGGCCACTTGGGTCTGGCCATCAACCTGATCAACTGGGACGATAGGTTCAACCTATACAACATTGAGAAGGATCTTGGAACCGAGATCCAGCCCATTCCCGCCAGCATCGACAAGTCCCTCTACGTCTACGAGAACCCCGAGTCCATCCCGAGGCCGGTGTCCAACTTCAAGACTAGCCAGCCCGGTCGGGGGGAGCAGCAGCAACAGCAACAACAGCAACAGCAGCAGCCCGTGCAGGGTCAACAGCCCCTTCTCCAGGGCGGCCCGGCCCCTGGCAACTGGCAGACCCAGCAGCCCCAGCAGAGCAACCAGCAGAACGGTTATCAGGGCGGCGGCAGAGGCCGTGGACGTGGCCGTGGCGGCTACCGTGGTCAGAACCGCGGCGGCTACGGCGGCGGTGGTCGGGGACGCAGCCAAGGCCAGGGTCACCCCCAGCCCCAAGGACAAATGTCCTAGGGCCGCTCACTCATCTCCTCTTTATAGAAAGGCGTTCTGGCGTAAGCATCGCGGTGGAACACGCGACTGCGTCTTCTTTGGATTGTACATAGTTCCCATCTTTCTCTTCTTTGGTTTTCTGGAGGCGACACAGCACGATTAGACTGGGTCGGGGCATCTCATCCATGCACTCTCACACAACATACACACAACACACACACACACGCGCATGAGATCTTGGGTTTTCTCCCACCACTCACGATCACGAAACACGAAAAACCACTCAATCGGACCTACGACTTGTCAGCAAGCAACGAAAAGCTTCGTTAGATATTCGCAAACTTCGGCCTGTACCATACCCATATCGGATCTTACTGGTCTTTCTGTTTGACTTCTTTTTCTTTTTCTTTTCCCCTTCGGCCTTCTTGAAAACAGGCAGCTTCTCCCCCAGCTGGTGGAATACATGCTGTCCGGATCAACGGGCCGACGGGTCCAATCATTGAAAAGGACGACATTCCATGAACCGCAAAGGTGCTGCTGCGCCTGGTCTCGAGACGAGACACGGTTACCATGCCTTGCATGGTCACAACCCGATCCAATCTTATCATGCTACCTTGCTTCTTTCTAACGACGGCGTTTGGGGGTTTGGGTCAACAAGCGGCTGAACGGCATCGGCCCGCAGCGGCGTTCGCATGGGAGAAGGCCACATTTGATTTCTTGGCGGACAAAAGGAGGGGGTGGTGCCGGCCCTCGCGATCGAGGGCGGCAGCACTACGGACTGGGCGATTGGTCCGGGTCGGTAGCGCATCTCTGGTTTGAGCGCCGCGGTGTGTTTTGAGTATTAATCAATCAATCGCGGAGACGACTGATGTTGGTATATGACACGGAGGGCGACGGGGTGGCTGGCATCCAACGGCGTGTGTAGGGGCATGGTTCTGATCATCATGCGTTTTCTTTGGCAGGGGGGAGATTTGGTTGGAAGGCCCCTCCGTCCGGGATAGGAGGAGGAAGAGCGAGCGATTTGTCGTCGGTCGACAACACACCCAAGATATTGCTTCTTGGTGCCCGAGCACACACATACACTCTGACGGAGGTTTCGACATGATCCGTTCACGCACTCTACGCCTATGCCCTGCTACTTGTCGCGAGAGCAGGCTCGATAAACGACCGCAGAAATACCCGAGTATCATTATGCCCTTTGTTGGCCTTTTTTGGGCCTGGCTGGCCAGCCTCTTCCGAGAGTTCCCGGACCCTTTGCGAGGGCGACCCACTGGGGGATAGCCGGGAGTGTAGCGGAGCAGTTCTGGCTGGCGGAGGGCAGAATGGCCTTCTTTTGGCACTCACATCAACAAGAAAAAGAACACAGAAAAAAAAAACCCTTTTGGGAGAGGATCGCTGGATGGACTGGATGGCTTTCGGACCGGTTCGGTCATACGTCTGACATGGCTTACGGGCCTGTTTATTGGACCGGAACTGGTGGGCTAGATAGGTGTCTGGGCAAAAGACGTGGCAATCAAGTCACAATTCTCTCTCATATCCTGGTTTCCTGTTGTGACACGACGCCTTGTTGCAGTCGTCGACACTGGTCGTGCTGAGACGGCGCTACTCTTGGCAGAGGCTTGCCACGACGATTTCCTCCTCCATCGTCTTAGGACATTGGCCAAGTCTGACATGCTTGTTGGATCGCAGCGGCGGACGATCGGTTTGACTTGGGGCTCGACTGTGACTTTGTTCGACGGCGGCACGTCCCAGCAACGCTTACCCTTTTGCGGTGCCAGAGCCTTCATGATGACCGTGAGAGCTCTTACATGCCACTACCCCTTATGACGGTGTTGAGAAGGTATGGGAGCGAGCTAACTCTTGTATATATCTCATGGTGACTTATATAGCATCACGACATAGATGCAGCCTTGGAGCGCCCCTCGACCCTTGCCCCGTCGCAGGAGCAGTAGCAGCATGCACGGTACCCATTGTCTATGTGTAAAGAATGACTAAAGGGGTTTGGAATGCATTCATATCCCCGGAATGCCTTGATGTTCAACTACAGCATCGTCTTCCTTCGGGCGTGAGGGATACCAGTCTGTTTGCCTATGCAATGGGAACACCCCATGGACCAAAGCAAGTGCGAGAATATTCTATAGCCCAGGAAAATAACTTACTACATTTGACATTCATGTGCTCTAACCTGATACTTAAACGCGTAACGCAAGTATCAAATCCCACTAACTAGTCAACCCAAAGAGAGTAGGAGGCTAGCTATTAACCAAGACAACTGAGGGACACTAATTCTATCAGCACCAACCACCTGCGTCGCCAAATTTAAGTCGGATATGTCTGAGTGCCCCTTCGACGACGTCCACAGCCCCTGGTGATAACGTTTGAGAGGATGTTCAATGATAATAGTCTACAAGCCATTGATGAACACAGGCACTGGGCGGGGTGGCACCGGGGAAAATTGGTTATTCTGGGTGTATATAGTGAAAGTGTAGACTAAAGATATTCTCGCCCCAGAACAACAATAGGTTTGGACCCTTGGAATAAGACCCCAATGCACTGACTACACAAAGGTTCTGCTAGGCGTGATATGATACGAATCAGCCGTGTATAATCAACGGTCCATCTTTCTGCCCCATACCAATCCTCAATAGAGACGGTTTCTAGCTAGACGCTCAAGGCTTCTCACAACGAATACATATGAGCCTTGCATCAGCACCTAACGGGAGCTGCTCACAGCAAGGGGTGCTTCCACGCTGCTGATCCTTGCCTATGTAATCCGCGATCGCCTTCGAAGCTGCTATATGTCCCTTCTCATGGGCATATTCAACCGCCGACCGACCGTGGAAGAAAGCATTCAAACGGGGTTTTCTCGAGAAGCAGGAAAACGACGTCCCAGTCGCAGTGCTGGAGCGCGGCGGTCAAGAGACCGGCCGTGACTAGGATGCTGCGCGGACGCTGGATGGAGAGAAACTCAGTAACGTCGAGTCCGGCATCCCGAAAGATATCCCGTGGGCTGTCTGGTTTCGGTACAACGACGCCGCGTTTCCTCGTTACACTGATCAGCCTTGCTGAACCATACAAACGCGCGCAAGCGCCCACAACTTTCAGCGTCGATGTCTCGGTGACGCGGTTGACGAGCCCCGTGCACAATTTCTCGTTTCTGTTCTCGAGGTGAACAAGGATAGCCATGCTGTTGAGCTGCTCTACGCGCATGGCGAGATCTTTGGTGCTTACTATTCCCGAACCCGGCATCTTGGTCAGGTCGTGGCGGAATAAGAACTCGGAGATTTTCCTTGTCGGCTCCTGCGCCGGCATCGAGTAGTCGGGCGTCAGGACGTCTGGACCGCTCGCGTCCGCCGAAATCCCGCACAGGGCATAGATGACATCCCTCGGCTCCATGATCTTGCTGTGCCTGAAGTGTCGCAAGAGCTTGAAGAGGTCGCAACGGCCGGCCCACCTGGTCGTCGAAGTCTCTGCATATATCTCCCTAGTGGGCGTCTCTCGGGTGCTGGTCACCGCACGGGTGCTTTCTAGCTTCGTCCTCTAGCCATCCGAAGGTCTCCAACAGGGAATCCGTGTCTTCGGTTGCCGGGCCCAGCCAGATGAGGACCTGGTCGGCTTTTTGGTATATATCGCCCCATCTGTCGTTCCTGATGGCCCCGCTCTCTCAAAGTCGTTTAGTCGATGCAAATAGCGTCAATCCACAAGATTCTGTCCCGGTCTTGTTGGCGGAGGCGGAAAAGCGCTTCATGCAAGTTCTCCGTGACTGGCAGTCTCTTTTCGTTGACACAGACTTCTTGCGTGAGCTCGTGGTTCCCATGTGTAGGACAGAGCTTCGTAGGGGACACCGCAGCCGCGCTCGTCTAGGAAGACCTCGCAGACTATCGCGCTGTATCTCCATTTTGCCAGACGCAAGAGCCGAATGGCAAGCCGTTCGAGGTCCAGTCTGTCGTGCTGATAGAATTCCATATTGTAATTCAAATTCTACCGACGGGGGGGGGGTCGATGTATTAGTGAAAGTAGGCGTATCAAAGTTCGCATGTTGTGGCGAGTATATATATTCCAAACGTCAGTGTTTATTGCCAATGGAGACAAACAAGGCTCATTCTTCCCCCTTCCAGACTTCTTTCTGATGCGACAAAGACACGGCTACTATAAGGCATGGAAGCTGACAAAACATCAATCTAGTGTGATTGACCAGCACTGATGATCACATGGGTGAAGTCAAACACAAACACAATAACTGCCCTCAACAATTTGATGAGAAACTTATGTAACTGAAGTCACAAGGCAATTATGCTTCAGTGTCGCTTAGCATGGCTTGTACTATGTGGACCTATAGTTGCCACTGCTACAATTGCACTCAAGAGGTACTATCACGACATAATACTGATATCATGTTCCTCATTGAGATTATGTTCCTCATTGATGCCCTGGATGTTCTGGTCATCAATACTTATTGAAAGATGTTTTTGTTGATGGGAGTCTCTATAGTAAACTTCCACTTAGACCTCTTCCACAATATCTTCCGAGGGACTTTGACAACTCAGTCCAAACATTCAAGGAACTAGTTTTCAAGACTTGCTTAGAGTACAGCAGAACATTGAAGTCTGTAATCAAAGATAGGTGAATCAGTCGAACTGCCACAATATGAATTTCAACATACCCGTTTTGCAAAACTATTATGATCCGCTTTATCTTGATCACGGTGCCTTCATGCAGTTCATCTCACCCAGAAACTCATCCTCAATTGTGCGTTCCGCCTCTCATGGCCCTTTCCATTTTGGGTTCACAGCTCAGTGCCCGGTTCATACTTCGTGGCCTCAATACCCATATCTAGATATGTCCCATGAAACAGAACATCGAAACAAAAACTCCATTTTCCAATTTATCCCCTCCTTTCCTTTTGCCCCCATCGCCAGTGTAAGCGGTGAGGTTGCGCTCTCTCCTCGAAAAAAGATACCTAGTTTTATCCGGGTAAGTTGATCAAATTCTCTTGCATCCTGTACAAATTGTTCTCTACGTCTACGGCATTTCTATTTTCCTCAGCTCAACCTTGGACTACCTCCTTATCACTTGGCACCACTCGAAGTATTTTACAATATCCTGGTGGCTTTCATCAAGAGGGAATTCGGACTGACACGTCGACAGCTTGGAACCATCGCTCTGCCACTGCTGCATAACTATAATTGCTTCCCGGTGAGTTTACAAACAGACCATCGTCGACTGTACTTTCCCTGCCTCCACGCCTCAGTTCCAAGAACCTCGTTGTTCGTCGACTTCACAAGCCCTGTTTCCGTCTTCCAACACGAAAATCACCATTTCAATCACCTGTCTCTTCGCCACATCAGGTTCTGAGTTTCTTCCACCAACGCTCCTCCTCACCTTCCTGCAAGAAACGCCAGGTGCCCAAGACTGAACTCTGTGACTTCGTTGGAACCAAAATTCTTTGGAGGAAGGAATCAAGAAGGCAGGCTCTCTTCGTACGGTACCTTCTGTCGAATCCCCGGCCTTCACTCTCCTTCTATATTTCGTTCCTACTTCAAATACCCAATCTCAGTCTGTCTGACTTGTTGCATCATTCTAGTATCAATCACTCCTCGACTCTCTCACTCTCTCTCACACACGATGGCTCCTCAAATCTGCCGCAAGGGCCCAGGCGCCAAGATGACTATGACCACCAAAGCCAACATCCGTGTTCAGGGAAAAGCCGGCATTCAGAAGCCCACTGCTTCCAAAGTCACCAAGAACAAAAAGGCTGCCGAGGCCGGTTCGAAGAAAAACAAGTCTGACACCTTCCACCCTTTCGGAACCAGGCTTCCCCGCGAGCTCGCAGCCATGATCATCGAGGAGGCGGCCGACTGCGGTCCTGCCATTGCTTACGCTGATTGCAAGATGGACAAGAACAACTCTCTGGGACTCGTTTTGACCAACGGAAAAGATGGCAGCGGATCCAAGTTCAAGGAGTTGATCCGTCTGGCCAAGCTGCTCCCCGACTTCCGGTCCATCATTGAGCGCCGCTTTGGACAGCCCTTGGACGAGAAGGTCGCGAGGAATCCGAGACTCGGTATCCGCAAGGAGAAAGACCTGATGGTCTTCAATTTCGAGAAGAATAATGAACGTGGGATTCACTTATGGAACTGGATGACTATGGAAATTTCAAACAGTCGCCCCGAGCTCGCTCCGGGTATTCGCAACGTGGGCGTTCGGTTCAACCACACCAAATGTGATGGTATTGCCATCTGCTACGGTTGCGCAGCTTGTCTCAAGGTCATTTCCGGGAAGATGACCTGCGCGTTGATGCTTGCCTCCTTCTGCAAGAATCTGTCTGACGCCGACAACATCTTCATTCTTGTCCTCTTGAGTGGCACAGATGTTGTGGGTAACAACGTCAACAAGCACGCGAGCCTGATGAAGGCTCTGATTGGTATGTTTACAAGTCCTCGCAATCTGCGACCCGACTTCGTGTGCGATTTACTGACGCCAACCATTCAGCCGACTCCAAGACTATCCACGGCCACGCTTCCTTTGAGGACGCCAATCGAACGTGGGCCGAAGTGAGTCGGCGCACCCCTCGTGCCCATCTGAAGCAGATTGAGCCTCATGTTCTTCAACCCATTTTCTCTCTCTGCCGGGCAGCTCAGAGGATCAATGCCAACCGAGTCTCACGCATCGTTGGCGCTGAAGCACGTCGACGCGTGCGCTTTCGCATCCTTGTTGGCTCTCGCTGGAAGGATGCTTCACTGAAGATCTGATTTCACCAAAGGTCGCATCGTGCACGACACTTTCCCAAGATTAGGCTTTTAGGGACATAGCAAGTTTGGAGTATGGAGAAAGGGGCATGAGGATCCGGTTCGGTGGTTTGAGAAATAACGATTACTTTCCCAGGGAAATGAATGATTTCGCATGGAAAGGGGACTCCGAAGGGCTTGGGATTCAGATGCACAAGTGCATCTTCCGAGGTTGATATGCCCATATAGATGAGTTCCCTTCCATAATAGAACCCGGGTATCTACATGATCTTACACGGGCTCAACGACCGCGAATGGCGCTGTGCCTTCTTACAAGTGATATCACTCCAATGCTACCCGAGATTTGCTGTATGGCATTACACAACTATATGTCATTCATGACCATTGCTGAGGATTTGTCAACTTCCGTAATCCGCTTGGACGCTTGAACGATGGGAGGATTCGTGCCCATCCCACTACCGGACCGCATCCTATCAACCATAACTGCAATATGAAAGTGCAGTGGCTGATAAACCCAGGCGGTTGGAACCGGCCCGACTCGGCGGCGATGTGGACCGCCCACATTCGGATGCGATCCGGTCGCTCGGCTCGGCTTCCGATCGGCGCCTTATCTTGAGGATTCCCCATGTTAACTTTTCGTTGCTGCTTATCAAATCCAACGCCAATTTCGGGACCCGGCTAGTCATCGGGCGCTATCGAAGCTTTCTGTTTAAAAACGTCAAGGGCCCGACTAAGTTTGCCCGGCGTCGTCCGGCATGAGAGGGATTGTTGTGAGCTAGTTCGGACCTTAATCATCCTAGTGTCGCGCATGTCACTCATCCAGGCGCACATGTCTGCAGGTGATGTCACAGATACAGATACTTAATGGGTACGTCGGGTTCGCAATTATATCAGAGCATCGGCAACTTGTGTTCTTGGGATGGGATCTGGTCCTTGTCGCGGTGAAAATGACGACCAAAACCGAACGCCATAATGAAGGGCCCCAATGGCCCGCGGCCTGCATCGACGTCTTACGAGCGACGAGGTTGGTACGTGAACACCTCCCAATGCCATCGTAAGCGATCGCGTTCGGCTGACTGGAAACAGGCTGCAATGCAATCAGCCCCGAAGCTGCTCAGCTCGTGGCTATACGTCCCCTTTGGCATTATGGTGATGCTCGCCGCGTGCTTTGGCATGACCGTCCTTTTCGACACGGTGGGCGTCTCGTTTCCGGGGTCGGTGGCCTGCCTGATCCTCCTATTCTTCGGACTTCTGCTCTCCGAGCTGGTGCTGGGAAGCCACAGGACCAGAGCCATCGTCGCCGTTATCGAAGTGCCGGTGAGAGCGGACCCTTCAGTCCGGCGCGTTCGAGTCGCAGTGCTGACGTTGGCAGGCGGGATGGTCCCTCCGTTGGATCAACATTATGTTCACGCCGGCCTTTATCATGCTCCCCCTGAGTCCGCCCATCGGAATCATCGAAGTCATGAAGATGATCGCCGTCTTCAGTAAGTTCCCGACCCTGTCCAAGGATTCCCCCCCCGGAAAAGGAGACTCATAGCCCATGTAATTAGTCATCGGCTTCGTCGCCATGATGGCTCTGGCCGCCTACCTCACCCGCGGTCTCCAGCTCCTCCTCGGCTCGTCGAAGCGTGCCATCACCGAGCGCGCAGAGGAGATGGGCAACGAGACCGACGACATTCCCCTCGCCGACACCCCTCCGCGCACCGACTCCGTCCCGGGATCGCGCACCATCTCCGCCGCCCCGTCGTCGTTGTCCCTCAACACCCTCGCGCCACCCCCGCTGTCGCTCAACGCATCCCACAACTTCCTGCCCGAAGCAAGCTCACCCACCAGACCGTCGGGCGTGGAAAGCGACGGGCCCGAGACTCCTCAGAACCACCCGCTCCCGCCGCAAGTCCCTGTACCAATGCCCCGAGCTCAGCTCTGGGCGGCATGGATATGCGGGCACTTGAACTGGGTCATCTACGCCTCTGTGTTCACCTTTGTTGGTTTGCCCCTCTACTACACCACAGGGTACGCCATGCCTCTCCACCTGAGCCTCATCCTGCTCATCTACTTCGCCGCCATGTCGATCCCCGAGCACTGGCGACAGTACCTCCACCCGGTGCTCGTCACCTCCCTATTCTCCGTCCTCGGGATCTGGGCCCTCGCCGCCGTCAAGGGCGACGACCTCCCGGGCACCCTGCGGTCGTTCCGGACGGGCTCCAACTACACCTACCTCTGGCTCCACACGAACTCCGGTCGCTCGCCCGGCGCGGGCGACATCCTCGGCACCGTCCTCGACGCGAGCATCGTATCCCTCGCGCTGCCAATGTACCAGTACCGCCGCGAGCTGAGGCAGAACTTCGCAGCCATCGTGCTGCCCAACGTCGCCATGGCCGTCGGCTGCCTCTTCTCGTACCCCGCCGTCTGCTATGCCATCGGCATCGGCGCGGAGCGGTCGCTGGCGTTCGCCTCCCGCAGCTTGACGCTCGCCCTGGCGATCCCCGCGACGGAGAACCTGGGAGGTGACCTCAACACTGTCGCCGCTGTGGGCATCATGAGCGGGATCGTCGGGGTGCTGTTCGGCCAGCGCATATTGGCCTGGCTGAGGATACCCGAAGGTAAGCATGAAAGGGAAAAAGAAAATTGGAAAAAAAGAAGAAAAAAAAGAAGAAGAAAATAAAACCCTCCTTGTAGAGACGGAGAAATCGTGAGTGAAGCTGACACCCGTGCCCAGATGACTATATCACCCGCGGCGTCACGCTGGGCGCAAACTCGTCGGCCATCGCCACGGCCTTGCTTCTCCGAACCGATCCGCGCGCGGCCGCGCTGTCGAGTCTGTCGATGAGCCTGTTCGGCACCATCACCGTCTTGTTTACATCCATACCGCCGATTGCGGGTGTCGTAAAGTCGTTGGTTACCTGACGGCCGGAAGCTCAAATTCACAAGCTTGCGCTTCGTCCGAGGAGGTTCCCGAAGCATGCCATGATTCTCGAATTGATGACAAGACCGCCAATATAGCCGAGAAACCTGGCCGGTAATCTTGAGATACCGCGTGGAGACCAGCACACCAAGAAAGACGACGGGTCGTCTGGTAGTCCGTCATGGCCGACTGCCGCATCCCGAGCGCCCGTAAGTTCTTCCACACACGTGCCTGGGCATGTTTTATCTATCAAGTGGGAAGGAGGCGTTTTATCTCGCGGGGGAAAAAACAGCTTCGAGCGAGCCGGTTCCCTAGGGCCAGTCCGGTACCATGACTACCCCTAGCAATGCCAAAGCATATGCCATCGCCCTGTGACAGAGTGAGTAACTGTAGCTGTTGCGTAGCTTTGGGTCTCCTTTTCTATGCAAGGCACGAGCAGTCGAAGCAAAAAACCTGGCTTTCAAGCGGCAGGGACTATGTCCCGCCCGCTGAACCTTCAACATGGAACGGCGCATGGGTCTTATGGACCGCGTTGGCTGTTTGGTCGTCCGCGATGTCCCATGAAACTCCGTTACGATTTTGACGTCACAGAGTCGAGTCCACAAGAATACTTATATCCGCAGTGAGCGCACCGCGGTCGCATGGGGGAACGCAGGCGAGTCAGTCGTCTCGGGATGGGAATCACGAACCAGGGTATAAGCCTGCTCCCGCACCTCTCGACAACAATCCGATATAGATATCCAAGGCCTGACTTCACGTGAATGGAACCTTCATTACCAATGTCGTCCAAAATCGGGAACTCTGCTCGCCGTGTTGATAAGCGTGTAGCAAAGATGATTCCGTTCGTATCAATGTAGCTAGATACATGGGTTCCTGTCATCAACAAACCAAAGACCAGGTCATTTGTCGAGCCAACATGTCCTCGGTCCGTATGATGGGACGCCTTGAGGACCTGACCTGTCCTTAGCCAAGCTCTGTCTGGACCTCTCAGGGTTACAACCCCGCCATTGCCGGCCTGCCCCCTCTGGGCCCCCAGCTTCACAAAAACCCCAGACCCCGGAACATGTTCGTCGCATCAGGTCAGGGAGGAAGCTTTTTGTATTACGGGCGCGAAAGCGAATGATGACCATGAGCAAGCCAAGCCATGGCCCAGGACACGAGACCAGGGCCTGCGAATCCCGCAAACGAGTCGCTCAAAACACCCCTTTCCATTCTCATCCGCGCCGAGGACGTTTGACGGACAACGTGCCCCCAGCTGTGCTACACATGCATATGCATCACTGCATCGCTTCAAGCCAGTCGAGGTCGTTGTAAATATTGGCAGGTATCAAGATGATGAAGAACACCGCGTAGATCAGGAGACGACGGGCGATAAATAGACAATTGCATTCCTGTAGCCATACCTGTAGGCCTTGCATAACCGGCCGAGCCATGTTCCCACCCTAACAAAAATCGAATCGTGTAAATCGTACAGGCGGAGACTTCTATTCCCGCAATTTTCTCTTTCTTTCGGAGTCACGAACCATAGATGGCGACCCACAGAAATGTCCAACCCCGCCGGCCTCACCGGACCTGACCGGAAGACGACAGAGGAGGAGACGAGGGTTATTTCCGCTCTTCAAAGTAGAACTTGCCAAGCTTGTCACCGCCCTGGGTACTTCCCAGCGCTGCGTTACCCGGGCGCAACTCGCCTCCGTCCAGCCTCTCCCGCAGGAAACGCTCGGCGGTATCTCTAGCTGTGGGTATTGTGTTGGCGTTGCCTTCTTGGGTGAGCTGAGAGGTGGGGACAGGGGATTTGTTGGTGGTGTCGACGTACATCTCGTCACCGGGCACACCGGGGCTGTCGGTGGTCGTGCCGTCTGTCATGCGCGCATCGCGTCGCTCTTGCATAGCAGCAGCGCTCGTTGGGGTATCGCCTCCCATAGCCACGTCGCGATTCCGCTGCGTCGGGATGCCGTCGTTGCTGAGGCCGGAGGCGCTCCGCTCTAGGCCCCAGACGCCGGCCTGGCCGGCGACACCGGGTATGGGGCGGCGCTGGTAGATGGGGCCGGAGACGGTACTGTTGGCGCCCTCGCCGAAGCCGACGAGGCTGGCGGATCCGTCGTCGCTCATGCGGTCGTCGTAACCCCCGGTGGAGCGGGCGGTATCCTCGTCCATCTGTTCTGGGTCGGCGCTCATGCTGGCGACGGAGTCGGCCTCGCGGTAGTTGGTATCCATGCTGAACATGTCCTCGTCCTGCTCGCCGGGGGCGGTGCGGGTCTCGTTGTCATCGCCAACATAGCTCTCGGTGGCGCTAGCGGTACCGACAGTGCTCATCTTGGTGACGGCCGTGGGCTGACCGTGGGCGTCGAAGTATGCGGGGGTGAGGTGGGTGCTGGGCGGGTAGCCGGGAGGGAAGCCGGTCGAGGTGGGGGTGGTTTGGGGAGAGATGGAGGAGGCGACATTCTGTTGGTTCAGCGGGGCGCGCAGAGTCGAGACTCGCTCCAGGCCGGCGAGGCGGGAGATGCGATCGGCGCGCTCGGCCTCGAGGCTCGTGGTGGAGGGGTGGTGGGTGTGACCGCGGCTGCCGGCGGGACCCTGAGGGAAGTGACCTCGGTGACCATCTTTGATAGCGGTGGTAGAGAGGGCAGACATGGACGTTGTGGTGCTCGTGGGGGTGCCGCTGCGGTGACGAGAATTAGCTGGACGACTGGCTTGAGAGTTACGGGAGTGAGGCAAGGGGCAACGTACGGCATCTCAGAGGGGGTGTCTGGTCTGGAGGTAGGGGGAGGGAGGTTGATGAGGGTGGGATGGGATGCTGACGCCATAGCTGACAGCGTTGGCGGGGTTTGGACGAAGGAGACGAGAGATGGGCGAAGCAGAGGGCCAGCGGCGTCGTAGGTGAAGCTGAAGTGATACTTTATTCGGGCAGCGGTGGAAGGTCGCAGTTGAACCCGAGTTGTGGGAGGAATCGCAAACGGCAGTTCAATGGCGGGGTTATCGGAATTCGTCGTCAGATGGCTGACAGGTACCGGTACCGTAGGACGGATCGACGTGGGGCCGTATCGTATACCTCAGCGGCGCGCCGTAAAAGGGGTATATCGTCTGTCTAGTCGAGATGCGGAGAAGCAGGATGGGAGTTCGATAGTAACAGGATCGAGTCGTGTAGGTGCAGGAGAATAAGAAGCTGACTGTTGGCGCAATGTAAGGGAGAAGGAGAAGAAGAAGAAGAAGAAATCTGTGTACCTAGGCAGGATGAAGTGAAGCGCACCGAAAGCATACTACGTAGTAGACGGGCGTACCGGTACGCACGTCCTTAGTGGCAGGCGATATCGAGCGAGGTACATCAAAGTAGGGCGAGCTGGGTGCGACGGGGTGGGTAGTGTACCGTCCAGAGTGCGGGACAGTGCGTGCTTGCTGACTAAGTGGAGAGTGGCCGCAGTGAGTACGGAGTAAACTACCTAAATATCGAGCACTGGGCACCCAGCATTGACGACAGCGGGGGGCACCAGCCAGGAACAGGTCTGTGCCGGCACGCAAGGAAAGAGGGTCTGGCAGGGGAGGGAAGGGGGGAAGGGACGACAGACGACGGGGAAGGGACTCACAGTCAGGGAAGAAGGCACGGGGAGGAATGACGGAAGGTCCGTACTTTGTACAGTACGAGCGCGTAAGATCCTCCCGCCTCGTGCTTGCTTATGACGTAGACCCTGATATTCCTGCATGCCCCCTTTTAGTGCGTATTTGTACGTATTCAGATACGTACACTGTAGGCCTGATTGCTGATTGGGAGAGATGCGTCTACGAGAACGCCCATTGGTCCATGAGGTCAGATACTCCCGTACTGTACACCTAAGTAGGTAATTGTTGCTTCTCATCTTTCGATGCCATCACCAATTACATCTCAAGCGGCGTCCTATCCATCAACTTTGTTTTCTTGGTTTCAGCCAAGACATCCTACACCTCAATAAACAAGCGACCACCACCGCCGCCATTCTGCCCGACTTGGCCTTTCTGTCGTCATAGCAGCCTAGACGATGAACACGCCCGGCGTGAAGTCGACCACCCGCGCTTTGAGTATGGACGGGCCCGCCTTCTCCACGAACGCCCGATGCGCCGGGTCCTTGTGCACGTAGTAGTCCCGGTCCTCGCTGCTCTCGAACTCGACGACAAAGACGTGCGTGATGCCGTCTTGCAGGCCCTCCGGGCTGTTGTCCAGCCCGCCCGCGATGGACTTGATATACGTCTTGTTGGACGTCGGGTGGATGCAGTTGTCTCGGAGCGCCAGCATGGAGTCGCATATCTGACGACGTGTCAGCCCTGTCTGCTCTGTTCCTTTCTCCCTCCTGTAGGGATTCGGCGCATCCCCTTCTTTGTGACTTGCTATATTCCCCCCTCCCCCCCCTTCCTCTCACTCCCATGCCGGGGCTGGCTGGACCTACCGACTTCACGTCGTCTATCGGGACGAGCTCCTTGTATTGGAACTGCACAACGTGGACGACGCTCATGATTCAGGTTCCGTCTGGACGGCTGTGTTGTGCGAAGTATTGAAAGTGGTGTAAGAAGAAAGTGGCAGGCGCAATTTAAATTTCCCAGTCATGTTGCACCACATAGCTGATATAAACAACATACAAATTCTATGCCTTTCTATTGCCACCTAGCCTACTTTTGTACACTTTCTTGTGCTCCTCGGGCGCTTGGAGATCGGCCGACCGGAGGACTGCTGTCACGTGCTCCACAACCACGTGACCCACATCCTTCCGCCTGCCTTGTGTCTGAATGGTTCTTGAGGGGTTGCGTTTTCAAGATCAATCCATTTCTTTTAGAACCATTCGATGAGCTCCTCTTTTTGCCGTTTATCAATATTTCGCCGAGACAGGATGCCGGCAGTGGGAATGAGCTCAGCCCCTGTGACCTTACACATCGCGGTATTGCTTTGTTGGCCTGTAGGGTCATTCGATTTTCCCATGCATGCGAGTCTCCAGAACTCGTCGGCGATTATTGCCCTTAGTCAGCATAATCATAGTTTATGATTGAGGTTACGACGGTATCGGACCGTCTTCGATCCCCTAACTTTCGTTTACCTCCTTCGCTCTTCCCGCATAGAGCCGGGCCTCGACGTCGTTTCAGGAGACCCTGGAGCTCCATCACGTTCTGCGGGCGAGCGACCACGATGGAGTCGAGATATGGCACAAGGGTGCCATTGTTGCAGAGACCCGGTGTTTGTCTTGCGTCTTGGCCCAGCAGTCGGCAAAGTGGCTGAACGCGTCGAACGGGTTTCCGGGTAGGAAATCGATTAGCCCATAGATATTCGTCCACTTGTTGTGCATGAATGTGCCTGTGGCGCCCAGGAAGGTATCTTAGGGCAATGACAAGGCCGCGGAATGAGTCTCCTCAGTGTGGTTCTTTACATTTTGAGCCTTGTCAAGGATAAGAATGGAAAAGGAGATAATGAATAGCCCCATTGTTTCCTCAGAAGCCCGTCCCGGATCCGTTGACCTGTCTGAACGTGCCGAGCATCAAGTTCAAGCGTATAGCCAGCAGCGTTAGTATGTCCTAGACATAGACCTTGGGATCTGTGTTAAGCGAAAGACTCCCGTATTCATAGTTGTCTTCTTGGCTTTCAGAGGGCGGAGTCTTGAGTCTTTCAAGTCTCGTACACGCAGGACTAGCTCGTTCTTCGTTGAGACTTCCTCCAAAGGATCAGGAGCGATCTTGAAGTTATCCATCCAAAAGTGGATGTGGCAGCTGAGAGCGATCATGTTCTCTGGAATATCAATGTGGTCTATGTCCATCTCTTGCATGAACTCTTGGATAAGCAAGTCATCCCACAGGCTTCGCATTGTCTTGGTTATGTTTGAATACGCCTTATTGTTCGGAATAGATGCATGGGGCGTAGGTGGTACGCCAAGGTTTCTGGTACTCCAGCGGAAGTCCTTTAGACATTCTTAAGGCTCTGGCTTCAACCTTGCCTCCCATTGTGAGGATGGTGTCTGTCGTGGTGGCGAAAGTGAGCTCCTGGTCGCGGCTCACAAGGAACTGGTAGCCCGCGAACACGATATCCGGTTCGGCGCTTCGAATCTCGTCGGGCGTCACTCCCTTGTCATCCCAGACGAAGACTTTGGGCTGTTAGTTCTTTGAAGTTACCGTTAGCTTCGCTACCTCAAAGGTCTAATAGGCTTGTAAGATTCCATACCGCTGTGAAATGAAATTTGCATTCGTCCTGCTGAGTTGACTGAAGGCCTTTGGGCGCCACTACGAGGGCAGGCCCTTGGTAGGGTTCATTACACGCCACATGTTTGCCAAGACATATGTACTATGAATCCGAGTCGTTCACTCCACTGCGTCTATAATTCCTACAGCTATTCACTTAATTAATGTCTTCAATCATGGCTTCCTCCATAGCTTAATATTTGGCGGTTATGATGCCACTTCAATCATGCCACTTTGATGACATTGGGATTTTCTAAGCCTGAGGGCATGGTTCTCACATTGTAGTCACTTCTTTTGGCTATAGAAGCCGTACCTCTGAGCCTGAGGCTGTGTGAGTACATCAAAGATTGTCAGTCTTTGAGATCAGCCGTTCTCATTTGCCCTAGAGTACTCGTTGGTCCCATGGCCATAATCGCGGGCATGCCCGCTTACAGAGAATGAGTTCTTTCTGGGTTTGGTTACTGAAACGAAATGCTTAGCTACCGCTCACTTCATCCCAGATAGATCTTTCACTACGTGCTGCCAACTACGGAGATATTTTTTCTGGGAAATTGTAATGTTTACGTTATTAATCATGATCTATATTTCGGGCTCCTGTCTTGTTAAACTAGGATAACATGAGGTCACAAGCCGACGTCATCGCGAAACGCCTTCTTCAAGCGGTACATACCTCTTCTTCATTCCCTGAGGCTGAATGTACTTCTAGTTTTGACTGTCCTGGGCCTTGAAACCTATCGTAGCATTGTGTATTGGGAGCCTGGTGATTCTTGTAGTAACGTCACTCTCACTTCAACACCAGGGACAAACTCTTTCGTCCATAATGTGTTGGATAGTTTCCAAGTACCACTTCATGTTCAATATCTTCACTTTTCTTCCGAGCCTGGACAGTGTGGCATCGTTTCGATCCCTATGGTATTTCTAACTGGCCCGGATTACGCAAAATTAATGACCATCTCTTTATAGACGCATGAAATGTCTTCTTATAGGATATTGAAATAATTCTATGCAAATGCTGATATAGTAAGGCCGGTTCTGTTGTTCGGGTTAAATGTCGGTGCGCTGAATCATTCGAACCTATGACTGTTTGGTCTGTCCACTTTGTTCGTGGTCATTTCTGTAATCACATCTAGCTATATGGCATCTGGTGTTGGTGGAGGAGCCCATGGGTCACGTGACCCACCTCCACCTCCTTCTCGGGCAGCCTCTGCCCACTGTAGGCAGCCCACTTCTAGTCAGCTACACATCACTAATATCAACGGATATTGCCTCACCTTGCTACTCCCACAGGTTATAAGGCCTAGGTTAATACTAATTAATTTTCTTTATAATTAATTAATTAGCTGCCTTTACCCCTTTGTTTTTGCTTTTTTAAATAGTCTATAGTAATATTTATAAAACGTTATAATTACTACTTATATTACTATTCTAACTACCTATCTACTATAGTTATATTACCTCTTAATAATAATAATAAGTAATAAACTTAAAATATTACTTTTACTTTTATTTATACCCCTTTTTACTTAAATATCTAATAAATAGTAGTAATTTATATAATAATTTAGATATACCCCTTATCTTATAAAAGAAATATATAAAGTTTAATATATTATTAGGCTACCTATAGTCTAGGGGAGACTTTTATCTATATTATATATTATATTATTCTCTTTTATATTAGTAATTAACTACTATTATAGTTAATAAGGTTAACTACTAAATAGTTATATAGTTTATCCTTAAGCTTAAGAAGAAGTTAAACTAGTTATAATAGTAAGTACTAGTTAATATATTACTTTATACTACTAAAGTTAAGAAATATATTAATTATAAAGTCCTTTAACTAGTAATTAACACTAATAAGTATAAGAATTAAGAAAATAAATATAATACTACCTATAGTATTATTATTAGTACTTATAACCTTATAATTATTAAGCTCCTTAATATAAGATAAGTTAATAATAGTAACTTATATACTCTTATAAAAACACTTAAGAAGTTTATCTCTAAGGTATCTAAAGATACTATTACTACCTTTATTAATAAGTTTAATAAAGGTAGTACCTAAGATTATAAAACCCTTTATAATACCTTTATAAAGGTTTAATACCTCTAAAGCTATATTACTAGCCTTTATAGTAAAAACTTTAACTACTATTAGGCTATTTTTATATTTAACTACTTTAAGGTATAACTACTAAATACTTATAAGTACTATACTAATAATAATAAGATATTTACTTAGGTAAAGGTTATTAAGACTATTTATACTTTTGTCTAGGATAAGGAATAGAAAATAGGACTTATTATATACTATAAGAATACTACTAATCTAATAGTAACCTCTTCTAGTACTAACTAAAGTACTACTTTTACTAAGAATATTACTTATAGTAGTTTTTACCTTTATTATAAAAAAAACTACTTTACTATAAAGTACTAAACTACTTACTTAAAGCTAGTTCTTACTAATTATCCTTATTATAATACTTTTTTTATCTATATAACTAAGTATATTTATAATAAAGATTATAAAAAAGGATTATTTAACTTATTATTAACCTTTGTTTTTATTAAGGAAGCCTTAGGTACTCTTAGTAGCTTCTTTATTATTAGCCTAGCTATAAAGCCTAGCTATATAGTATATATAGCTATTAATAATAAAGTTATTACTACCTCTAATATTATACTAGATTTAGGCTACTTTAACCTTATATTTAACTTATTAACCTACTTTATATTCTATATAGTCTATAGTAACCTTTAACCTTTTACTATTATAAATAGTAATTAAGTGTATCTAGAGGGCAGTAGTACTATTTTCTTCTAGACAAAGGATCTAGTTAACCTAACTTAGACTATTAACTAGACTATTAAAGATATTAAGTATAGCCCTCTTAGCCTAGCTAACCTTCTTAGCCTAGGTAAGTTATATAAGGTAGACATTAAATATAACTACACTACTACTTATATTATTAATACTAAATCTAAGGCCTATTTAGCTACTATTAAATAAATCTTAGACATCTATGTCCTTTATATAACTAATAGCCTAACTATACCTATAGTAATTACCCTTAGATTAGCTATAGTTAAAGGCAAGTGCTAACTAACTCTTAAGATAATATATTACTAACTTATTTATACCTATTTATTATAGGTTATTAAGGCCTACTATTAAGTAAGTATATAATTTATATAGATAAAGATTAATAACTTTTACTATAAGGCCTACTACTTAGCTAAATCTATAGAGCTTATTAGCTATAATACTCTGTTGCCTTTTACCCTTATAAGTAAAGAAATCTATCTTAACCTTATTAAGGTTAAACCTTTTTCTAAACTTAGTATATAATATACCCTTTACTTTCTTAACTATTATAGTAGTTATTACTAGCTTACTTTATTAAAAACCTATTACTATAAGGTTATTCTTAGGTAATTAATTAGGATGCACTAGGAATTAATATAGACGCACTGGCCTTATAGACGCACTACTATTTGTGTTTCTAATTAGTTTAAAAAAATAGTATATCCCTATAAAGGCAGTAAAGGTAATTATAGTAATATAGCTATTCTACTATTCTATTCTACTATTAACTAATTAACCTATATAGCTATAGGAAATAGGCTTTATAAGGGGGGTTCTTTTTATAGCTATAGGAAATAGCCTCTATAAGAAGCACTATCTTTATAGCTATAAAAAGAGCCCCTTTATTAAGCCTACTTTATAGCTATAAAAAAAGCCCCCTTATTAAGCCTACTTTATAGCTATAAAAAGAGCCCCCCTATTAAGCCTACTTCCTATAGCTATAAAGGTTACCCTTTTTACTAGGCCTACTTCTTATAGCTATAAAAAGAGCCCCTTTACTAAGCCTACTTCTTATTTACCCTAAGAAAAGTAACCTTTTTTATAATTAAAATACCTACTACCTAGCTACTTTTTTATAATATAGCTATAAGGATTTATTATTACTACTAACTATTTTTTACTAACTCTATGTCTTCTAAATACTAGGCTAAAGTAGCTATTTACTTATATAATTCCTTATTATCCTTTCTCTACTAAGAACACTAGACTAGCTTCTTATTTATTACTAAGATAAGGTAAAAATCTAGCTTTAACTTAGTTAACTTAGATCTTATATAGATTTAGCTAATATTAACTTATTCTTAGTTTTAGGTAGGTAACTTTACTTTTTACTACTTATACTTTAGCTTTTACTAGAGGTATAGGTTTAGCTTATTAAGTAGCCTTCTCCTAGTAAAGATAGTTATAATAGGATAAGCTATACTATATTCTTTAGCCTACTATAGAGGAATATTATAATCTTTAGATTAAGGATCTAGTAGTATAGATTAAAAGAAGATATTTCTTAAAGATACTACTAGGGGTATACTTTTTACTTATTAAAAGCTACTAAATTAAGTATCTTAGTAAAGATCTTATAGTAGTATAGAATACTAAGCTTAGTTAAAATAGTATAGTCTAGACTATATTCTCTAATAAGGTCTAGGAATAGTCTTTTAATAGAAGGTATTACTTTCTTTATTAGCTAGTATTACTTTCTAATTAACGCTAAATACTTTAAGGAAAGTATTATCTAAAGTTTACTAAGGAGCTTAAAGTAAGTACTTATATACTTCTAGCTTCTAAGGACTTTATCTTTAGTATAAGCTTATCTAAAGTATAACTTCTAGTTACTAATTATATTTTATATAATATTAATAAGTTAATATAAGTAACTAAGACTATTTAAGAGATAGCCTTTAATATTATTATTACTTAACTTTATACTAAAAGTAATATAAATACTAAAGTTCTAGTATTTTTAGATAAAGTAGTAAGCCTACTATACCCTTAAAGGTAAGTATATTATATAGAAGTACTAGAGGATTAGGCATTAGTTAATAAACTCTTTATAAAGCTTAGTCTAAGCTTCTTTAAAGGTATACTTAGTCTTAGTAAAAATAATAAGCTTTTATATTATAAAGACCTTATAATATATATAAGAGGGGGTATCTACTAGTGTATTAACATAAGCCTAGTCCTTATTACTAAGCTAGGCTATTACTTATATTATTTACTAATAGGCCTTATTATTAGACCTACTACTGTTACTACTATAAGTAAAGTCTTTAAGCTACTTCTACTTAGCCTTAAGTATAATATTAAAGTTAATATAGTAAATATAGAGTTATTACTAGGCCCCTAGGAACTACTTATTTAGTATAGCCTTTATTTACTTATTATAGTCTATAATAATAATAGTAAGGTAATAGACTAAGTGTTAGTCTATAAGTTAGTAGATACTTATTAAGAGAAACTAAAAACCCTTTAGCCTTTTATTATTAATAAGGCTAAATACAACGTTATAAATAGATCTAAGGTAAGTTTATCTAGTGGCCTAGAAGAGTAGAAGTTTAAAGTAATTAGTGTTATAGGTATTATTAAAACTAATTACTTTAGGGAATTACTTCTATATTTAAAGATAATAAAGAAAAGTCTAGACAAGGCTAATAAGGTAGTTAGGCTTATTATTTACTTACTTTACTATATATAAGATATCTTACTTATTAAATAGCTTAATTAAAGCTATAGTTAGTAAATAGCTATCTAGCTTCTTTTAGGTTATATAAGCTTTAGTGTTATAAATATCTTATTAGGTAAATAAGGCATCTAGGAACTACTCTTAAATAATAGTATATATATTATATACCTAGATACTAACTTATTAGCTTATTATATTAATTATATTTATTATAGGCTAAGTAAGCCTATAATAAAAAGGATATATAAAGGCTTTAAGGCTAAAGCTATAGTTATACTAACTATACTAGGTTTTTAAATAATAATATAATAGCTATTTACCTTCCTCTTAGGCCTCTATAATAACCTACTATTAATAACTATATTTCTAAGTTATATACTATTATATACTATTACCCCTTAGTAGTTTAAGGTTACTAAACTAATTATATTAGAGGTAGTATTACTTAAGATAGCTATAGACTTTTTTCTTACTATACTTTATAATACTAAATCTATTAGCTTTTACAAAGGTATTAACTTAATTAAAGAGGGCGTTAAAGGTTTATTTTAGATTACTAGGAATTAGTAGATTTAGGATTTTACTTATAAGAGGACAAGAAGATCTATTACTTTAGGTGTAGTAAGAGGCTATAGTTTAAAAAAAGGCTTTACTTTAAGGGGAAGATTATTATTAAAGTAGTAAATAAGGTAGTAAATTAGCTTAAGGACCTTATTATTTTTACTATTAATAAGTATACTCTTGTTATTAAAAAAGTACTATTATTAGCTATTAATTAGTCCTAATAACCTATTAAACAAGGTTAAAGACATGATTAAACTACTATATAGTAAGATAAGAAGGTTACTAAGACTATTTATTATAAGAGGGAAGGCTACACTTTAAAGAAAGCTAAGGGAGAATAGTCTACTAAGTTTTTATTATCCCCTTAGGGAAATATTAAGTAAGGTAAAGTATTAGCTTTATACTAAGGTAATATAGTTTATAGTATAAAAGAGGTTATATATCTTATAGTAAGCTTAATAAGAGCTTAGCTAGAAGGTTATACTGCCCCTTAGGATTACTAGCTCTATAGAACTAGCTAACGCTAGGACAGCTACTTTTAGAGGAAGAAGATAATAGTAGGTAGCTAGATAATATTAGTAGGTTATAATTAGTTACTAGTTACTCTCTTAAGATATAACCTATAGTAGGAAGGTAAGTAGGTTATATATTATGCCTTAGACTACATTATAAGGCTATTATAAGTAAATAGTATAGATAAAACTAAGGTTAAATAAATTAACCTTATTATAAAAAAGGATAAAAAAAAAAGCTACCTTCTGTAGGTCTAGTAGAATTTAGTTATACTAATAATTTTTTTTTAAACTAATTAGAAGTATAAATAGTAGTACATCTATAAGGCTAGTGCATCTATATTAATTCCTAGTGTGTCCTAATTAATTACCTATTCTTAATACTATTAAGAAGTTTAGTGCTATATTTACTAATATAATAGGTCTCTTAATTAAAGGTTAAATATATAATAATATACCTAAGCTTAAGAAAGTACTCTATAACCTTTTCTTTAAAGGCACTTAACTTTACCTAACTACTACCTATACTTTATTAATAAATAGTATAATTAAATATACTAGCTATACCCTTATAGAGGCTACCTATACTCTACTTATTAATAATAGCCTACTAAAGGATCTCTAAGACTATATACTTAACACTATAGTCTAGATCCTTAACCTACTACTATAGTTAACTAAGGGTAAAATAAGCCTTTATAAGATTATTACCTATAAGCTTAACCTTGATACTAACTAAGAACCTCCTTAAATTAAACACCTTTGTACCTTTAGTTATATTATATATATATATAAGAAAAGTAATAAGTGCCCCCCTTATTTTATAAAAATAGAACCCTATATAATAAAAGGTTACCTTATTAGCTATAGCTTTTTATATAGTTATATCTACTATATCTATATTCTTAATTAAAAGTAAGTTATTTATTACTATAATATTTATTTTTATAAAAGGAAAAAAAAGACTATTCTTTACCTTATTACTAATATAAATATCCTAGTAAATACTAACTATAATGTACTCTTTAATAAGCTTAACCTCTAGATTTAGTTTCCTAGCTAAGTCCCTAATTCTTACCTACTAGTTACTAAGACCCTATAAAACTAGTAGGCTAACTAAACTAATAGTAACACTATTAATAGTAAGTGTATTAATAATACTACCTATATAACTTTACTCTTAGAGAACACTACTATACTTATTTTATTACTTACTAATAAATAGCCTATAAATAAACACCTAAATAAATAAGATAATAACTTTACTAATAATAAGTTTTATAAGGTTATTTAATAAGAGGCTAACTATCTTCCTCTAGTTATAGAGAAGAATAAGCTAGACCTTATTATTAAGGCCTTTACTACTATATCTACTACTAAGTATATTACTACTAGTTACCTATATTATACTAGTGTAGTAAAGCTACTTAGCTACTATTATAAGATAGTAAGTATCTAAAACTATAAAAAAAAAATATATCTTTTAGCTAATATTTAAGTACACTAAGATAGTTAAAGTTACTTTATTAGCACCTTTATAGTAGCTATATTATTAAAGGTACTACCTACTAGTTATAATATACTTACTACCTTTAAGAAGGCAAAGGAAGGCCTACACTAGCACTATTAGAAATAGGCCTATAATACTAAGATTTAATAATTTAATAATAAGAAGGTATATACCTTTATTAACCCCTTAACTAGAGCTAAGGTACTACTAGGTAAATAGGTATTTAATATTAAAACTAATATAAATAATAAAATTATATACTTTAAGGCCTAATAAGTAGTCTATAGTAACTTTAAGTAAGGTAATTAGTTATTATAAGAGGTATATATAGCTATAGCTACTACTACTACTATTTACTTCTTTTTTATTATTATTACTCTTTATAGATTAAAGTATAAGATATATAACTTTAATACTGCTTTTTTTATTGCCCTTATTCTTACTAGCACTAATATCTATATTAAATAACCTACTAGTTATATTACTACTAATAATAAGGTCTAGTTACTTTAAAAGGCCTTTTATAGTCTATATAAGTTACTACTATAGTAGTTTATACTTATTAAGGGTAAAATAGAGAAAATTAGCTTCTAGCTAATTAAAGAGGAGATCTACCTCTTCTATAACAAAGACCTTAATACCTATGCCTTAATATATATTAATAATAATATAGTAGCTATACCTACTACTAAGATAACTAGGAAAGTATATAATATACTTACTAAAGTCTACCTACTAAAGAACCTTAGTAAGGCCTCTTAGTTTCTTAGCTTTTAGATTTAGTGTTCTACTACTAATAAGATTTATATTAATTAATATAAGTATACTAAAGGTATACTTTATTACTTTAGTTATATTAACCTTTAGCTAGTTAAAACCTTATTACCTACTAACTAAGACCTTCTTATTACTTAGAATAAGGATAATTATACTAAAGCTAACTAATAACTCTATATTAAATAGACTAGCTACCTTAACTAGTTAGCTACTAGTATATGTCTAGATATTACTTTTATAGTTAGTAAGCTCTCTTAGGCTAATACTAGCCTATTATTTACCTATTAAGTAGCTATTAAGTACCTTTTTTACTACCTTAAAGGTACTACTTATTATAGTATCTTATTTAGTAAACTTAACCTTTTTACTAATATTAGCCTTTATACTATAGTAAATACTTCTTTTACTAATAATTACTTATTATAGGTATCTATAGGTAGTTATATTATTTATTTTACTAGTTTACTAGTAGCCTAGAAGTCTAAGTAATAGACCTTTATTACTTTAAGCTTTACTAAGGTAGAGTTTATTAACTTTATACTAGTAGTAATTACTATAAAGTAGATTTATTACTATACTAAATAGCTTTTTAGCTAACTACTAGATACTTTAATTATTCTTTTTACTAATAGTACTAATATAATAGTTAATATTATAAATTCCTTTAATAAAGTATAAACTTAAAGTATTAATATCTAATATAAATAGATAATCTAAGAGGTTTATACTTATAAAAATATTACCTTTTAACTTATTTATAGTACTAAGATAGCTATTAATAGCCTTATAAAGGCACTAGCCTTAAATAAACATAAGGATTTTATTAGACTACTAGGTATAGTAAATAAATTAGATTAATAAGTTATATAGGAATATAAGTAAATTATATAGATAATAGATTATATAGTTTATAGTTTATATAGGCTTATTAGTATATAAATAAATTATTACTAGACTAATAGGTAAATTACTAGCCTTTTACTAAGGTTATTATATACTTTAAAAACTCCTTAGATTTAGAGAATTTAAGGTTAAGTAATTATTTACTACTATTATTATAATATGCAGGAGTAGGCTGGCAGAGCCTGAGGGGGAGTGTTAGTGGAGGAGCCCATGGGTCACGTGACCCACCTCCACCTCCTTCTCGGCCAGCCTCTGCCCACTGCGGGCAGCCCACTCCTAGTTAGCTTCACATCACAGTTATCGCCAATACAACGGTATTGCCTCACTTTGCTGCTCCCACAACTTATGTAATTAAACATGCTCAAGTAGATACTGCGCCGACTTTCGAGCTATCTGGACTTTAGAATATATGCTGCTGGCTGCCGCAGTATAGATTCCTGGAATTTAGATAGCTCTGCATTGCTGCGGACAACGGCGATTTCGAATCGGAGAGGTCAAACCGCGCCGTGCCGCCAAGTAGCGATGGAAGCACCGACTTGGCTGCAGTGCCTCTGAGCCGAGAATGACTGCTAATAGCCACCTCACACCTTACGCTTGGTGCTTATGGCCCGAAGGTGTGATAGGAAATACAGGTGGCTTGAAAAGCACAAATCCTGGCTGCCTAAAAAGTTGGAAAGCGTGCAAGGCTTACTGCGCTCTGTTTGTACGACATCACTAACGTGGCCAGACTACTACCCCCAAGCTGTTCACCTATGAGGAGAGAGTACACGTGCCTCAACCTCACAAAGACGAGCGACATGTGGCCCGCGCTCTCTGGGTTGGCACATGAGACGGCCGAGCTGGTGGGTGACGACGACGCGTTCCTCGCCGGGCTTTAAATGAACAACCTCGAGCAGGACCTGATGTGGCGCGTCGTCGCGGTCGCCGACTGGAGGCACCAGCGGGCGAACGTGCTCAAGCAAGGCTGGATAGCTCCGTCCTGGTCGTAGGCTTCGGCAAGAAGCGGTTGCAAAGTGAGCCACCCCGTCTTCCAAGGTGCCGAGGTGTTGGACTACAAGACGCCCGGGATAATGGCCAAGTCCTGTTAAGTAACGTGCCCTCCCGCGGGTGCGGATCCGTTCGGGTCCGTGTCCCATGAGCACCTCCAAGTGACGGCGAAGCGGATGCCCGTGCTGATACAGAGGCCATGCTCCCGGTGGGACGTGAAACGACGTTGGACAGACAGTGTTTATGGGAGATTTTTACTCTACGCCCGCAAGGATCAGCAAGAGTTGCAGGACTGTCTTCCGGTAACCGGGGAGGCATCTCTCGAATTCGAATTTCGGGCCCGTCAAGTCGGAGCTCTGGGTCGATCCCTCGGTTGAGCGGATGGAGGGCTGCTTTCTCCGCAACGGCGACCAGGCCGCTCACCCGGGACCGTGCAGGCACTGCCTGTTCCTCCCGGAAGCATTGGTGACAGTCTTGTAGCTGGAGCTAGTAGGATAGAAGTGCTTTTCAGTTGTAGACATGTCTTGGTGGGTATGTGCTGGGTTTTACGTCAAGTACCTATGTGCTCCAAAGCAGGCATGTCGGACTGGGTGTTGCACAGTTACTTTGCTCTGCGGCATCAACCAGGGATCCTGGTCTCAAGGTGGCGTTGGATCTCAGGACAACGGGTGCTCAATGCGACGGGCCAGCAAAGGTTTTCCCTCTGGTCGCTACGGAGGAGCCCGTCAATAGTATTGTCCTAGAATGCCAAGACTGCCCCATAGGTTTGAGCCCACTTGAACCAGAATCTGGCCAATTAAACTTGCTGGATTAACCATCTTCCTTTTCCGAACTAGGGCCCTAGTAAGTCGACCGGGCTACCACTGTAAAGGCCTGGTAACAGGGCTGGCAATAGGGCTCTTGGTGGTGTAAAATGCTGGCTACAATTGCTTTTGGTGTGCGCCCCTGCAATTATCCTTGCCACTTGACATAGGGTGGTCTTGGCATTCTAGGACAATACTATTGACGGGCTCCTCCGTACTCTCTTCCGATAACTTGTCTTGTTTCTTCTCTACACCGTGAAAACGCCCCAGAGCGTGTGCAGCTGATTCAAATCGCCAAATGCGTTTTTCTTTCGTCCTATCCACTGCACCAGAGCCTCCGATGGTGTTGTCGCCGTTCCCAGATGGACCACTCGCATTAATGTGCTACAGGCCTCACAGTTTGCTTAGATAAATCACATCGTTGTGGTGGAAATCAACAATCAGCCACTAGTCAAGGTGCCAGAGTGGTTAATGGGCTGCCCTGCTATCAAACTTTGATTCCAGATTAGGCAGTGGCTTCGGTCGCGCAGGTTCGAATCCTGTCCTTGACGTACCACGATTTTTGCCTCCCCCCCCCCCCCCCTCCTTTTCTTCTTCCTCTTCTTCTCGACTTGTTGAAGTTTGGCCACATATTGACGGGCTGATGTGCCTGCATGTATGTAGTAGTATCTATCACATGCTGGTGGTATATATACCTATGTTGGTCGTCGGCCACCGTCTGTGTGGATGGACGGACTGACCAACAGGCCCACAGAAGACAGAGAAGCAAGCAAGCAAGTCAGGAACGTACCGTATCTGACCTCTCGGGGTACGTACTTAATGGGAGCAATTATTCACCCTACCTAGCTACCTAGGTAGGCATCGGATGCCGGGCAGGAGCTCCCCACCATCGCCAGCTCCCGAAGCTTCCCCTCCGATCCGACCCCGCGACGTCACATGATGATGACGTGAAGGCCTCGAGAGGTCGCAAAAGATGGAGTTCGTCCCGTCGATACTACAGAGCACCTCGCTCTCGTTCTCCATCTCTCTCTCTGCCAGTTCCTTTATCGAGCAATTGATGATTCGATAAACAGTCGAACCTCACTTTCTTTCCCTCGTCCTTAATCTCCACTCAGCCAGTGAATACTGATCCAAAACCATTGCTCAGGCAGAAAGAGGGGTCACGAAATACGATGGCATCCACACAGCAACAACAGCCGCAGCAGGTCACACTCCCAGACGGACGGGCCCTCTCGTATGACCTATCGGGCCCGGAGTCGAAGCCCATCGTTCTTTTGGCCAACCCGCTCTCGGCACCATTCGCGCTCTGGGACCGCGTCGTCGAGGTTCTCCACGACAACGGGTTCCGCACGCTGCGCTTTGACCAGCCCGGGCACGGCAAGTCGTCGGCGCCCAAGGGCCTCGACACCGAGTTCGAGACGATGGCCGACGATGTGCACTTCCTCGTCACCTCGCTCGAGGTCGACAGGCTGTTTGCGTGGGTCGGCGTGTCGATGGGCGCCGCGACGAGCTTCTACTTCGTCACAAAGTACCCGGGCATCGTGCGCAAATTGGTCATCTGCGACACCATCAGCTCGTCGCCCAAGCTGGCCGGCGTCGAGGACACGTTCGGCGTGCGGGCCAAGGCGGCGGGCGAGGCGGGCAACATGCAGGAGCAGGTCGAGCAGACGATGGACCGCTGGTTCGGCGCCGACTGGGTCAAGGCCAACCCGGACGAGGCGAGCCGCGCGCGGGCCATCATGAACCAGACCACGGTCGAGGGCTTCCAATCGTGCTGCCACGCGCTGCAGAGCGACAAGTTCGATATCCGCCCGCTGTTCGAGAGAGCAGGCTCGGGGGTGGACGAGGCGTTGTTAATAGTGGGCGAGAAGGACGCCAACCTGCCGCAGGCCATGGAGGGGATGCGGGGAAAGGTCGAGGCGGGATTCAAGGCGGCGGGCAAAGACAAGAAGATTGAGCTCAAGGTGATTCCAAAGGCGGGCCACGCGCCGTTTGTCGACAACTTTGGGCAATTCAAGGAGGTGTTGTTGGACTATCTCAAGGCCTGATTCTGATTGCAAAAGTCCAGCGAGCCGAGCCTGCCTTGGCCGACTGTAATCTCCCACAGTAGTAGTGAAAAAATTTCAAACACACCAATCCTTACTTGATCAGGGCATTTGGAGGTTGGATGTCATGAAGCGATTGCCAGCGGCTTCCGTCCCCAGCCTCTGGCGGCTTTTTTCGTGAGATGGATGGATGCAATGGAAAAAGGGGGCGGCTCTGGGAGGGCACACAAAGAAGCCTCGGTGAGGAAACCAATGAGGGAGCTTGTCCTTTCCTAGTCTCGGGGGCCGTGCTTCTCGCCTCTCATAGGGCTCACCGGGCTCACCAGGCTCACCGGGCTCACCAGGCTCACCGGGCTCACCAGGCTCACCGAGCCCACCTCTAGACCAGATACGGCTTAGCGCCATTCCAGCCTGACCCACCACCCATTGCCAGCCTTCCTTTTTTTTTCCCTCGCCCCGTGGTGGTTTCCCCATCCTGGCCAGGCCAGCTTCCCCCCCGTTCTAGTGTAGGTAGTGTGTAGCTTCCTTCCCAGCCCTCCCAGCCCAGTCGGACATGCACTGATTGTGCATCCGTGCTTCTTTCTCCTTTGGTTCCGATGCTCCGTTTATCTTTGCTCCCACAGCAACCGCCCGTCAACCATTACCATTACAACCCATTACAACACACACACCCACAAAAACACCCACACACACGTACACACCACAAACAACACAAGCCATCCCGTCCGTAGACAAAGGCGTCGAGCACGGAAACACACATACACACAGAGAGAGTGTGTGAGAGAGTGAGAGAGTAGAGAGAGAGAGAGAGAGAGGCCTTTGCTCCTCTACCTACCCCCCTCCCCGCCACCTCGGTCTCTCTCTATATCTCAACGGCCAATCCAACGCCTTCTCACCTTTCTCTCGCCCTCTGTCTGCATCACCGCCCCCGGCTCTCTCTCTCAACCAATCGACGTTTCCTCGTTCCCACCGCTGACGTGGTACCTAACGCGATTCTTGTCTCCGCACCCATCCAAGCAAGTCGCACATGCCCCGCGCTTCGTTCTGCTACAATTGACGACGACGCATTCCCATCTCCCATCAATACCTTCCACCACCACTACCACCACCACCAATACCGCGCGTTGTAGCTTCCACATCGTCGCTCGTTGCTCGCCCATTCCGCATTTCGCCCCCCACCATGGCTGCCCACTCCGATGCCGGTGCCCAGCAGCAGCAGCAGCAGCATCAGCCCAACGGCACCCCGACCGACACCCGCTCTGTCGCCGACGAGCCCACGACGCCCCAGGACAATGGCATCCTAGCATTGAACTCGCCGCATGTCACGCTACCATCCACCGAAGTCCCCGTCTCTCCCATCGACCCCAGCCAGTCATTCAAGACAGAAGTCAACGATGACCGTCTGGGCTCCTCCGCCGTCATTCCCTCGTCCCTGACACCGCCTCCCTCCTCGCAGCTTGCTGCCCACGCCGCCAACGGCGCTCTCCAGACTGCATACGGCGCCTCCCACCGCTCCGCTCTCGTCTCGCCGCCCGCCACCGGCCTCAACCCTTCTGTTCCCCGACGCGACGGTGGCCTCCACACGGACTACGTCCCCCCGGCGCCCCAACAGGTTCTCGAAGCGACGGCCGACGAACTACGGGCCATGATGCAGGCGAGCATCGCCGAGCACGCCAAGCTGAAGATGGAGGCCGCGCACCACAAGCTACAGTACAACCTGCTCAGCCTCCAGGCCGACGAGGATGCGAAGCGGGCAGCTGTGGAGCACGAGATGACCCGACGGGAGATTGAGGCCCTTAGGACGGCCGAATACTCGCGCCACGCCGTCCGCGAGCTCAGCGCCGCCTCTGAGTCCGCTCAGATGAAGTACCTCCAGATGAAGATGTGGTACGAGGAGGCCATGGACGAGAACGACGCTCTCGCCCGCCGCGTCAAGATGGCCAAGAGGGTCATTTCACAAAAGGAGGAGGAAATCATTGCCTTGACGGAAGAGCGCGACATGCTCCTCAACCGCATCCGCGAGAATCGGGAGCACTTTCATATGCTGTGCAGCCCGGGCGGCATCTTTCACGGTGCCATGACGCCCAAGCAGCAGACCGTCTCCACGCCCCAGCCGGCTCACCGAACCACCCCGAAGCAGACGCCCCGGTCGGCCAACCGCGGCGAGGCTAGGGTAGACGGCGACCACGGGCCGGAGCCCATTGCGGCTCTGCTGCAAGCTCTGAGCCAGGACAACAACAACAGCGCGCCTACGACGCCCACCACGGTGGTCAGACCCGCCCCCCGCATGCCTGCAAAGCACACGCGAAACGCCCAGTCTCTGTCCTCGCTGCCAACGACACCCCTGTCACGCGCCCAGCGCCACGAGCAGCAGTCGGGGCTCCTGCCGTCGGTGAATCTAGTCCCGCAGAGCGAGCCTCGGCACAGGTACAGCAACGCTCACACGGTTCCTGGCACGCCGCCGCCGGCCATCCAGCGACGGGTCCAGGAGCGCGCCCGCAAGAGCCGCGAGAGCACCATCTCGGCCGACGACAACGAGGAGCTCGCGCGCCAGGCCCTCGAGTCCGTCGCCAAGTCGACCTCGTTCCTGGCTCAGTCATCACGTGCATCACGCAACGGCCGCCGCCCTCTGCCCAACGGCGGCAGCAACGACGACGACGACGATGTCTATGAGAGCCAGGCCAGCCAGGCTGCTTCGGAGATGCTGCGTCGCGACCCGCGCGAGAGCTTCGAGGTCGCCAGCTCTGCCGGGTCGCCTGACGGCACGCCGGCGCCGGCGGAGAAGAGTGCCAGGCTGCAGGCGAAGTTGTTCTCTGGCATCACTAAGAGCGGTACGGACAAGCGCAAGTTCAGCAACGGCCACGGCCCCGGGCAGGACATGCGGTCAGACATGGTGAGCCCGCCCAAGAAGATGCGTGTCGGTGGTCCCATCGGTGAGAACCCGAAGGTCGGACTGGGCATCCAATACGGTTACAGTTGAAATCCGTCGGAGAAGAAAGACGGACACGGCGAGTCCTCTGGTCTCGGCTGCGCACTCCTGCCTACGCTTATTACAACCCAGAGCCTGTGTGCATACATCCATGCCGCGGGTGGTTTGTCCGGTGAGGTGGCTGGGTTTGAGGGCAAGAGAGCGGTGAGTGGGGATAGAACGGCGGCAGCGGTGGTGTTCCCACAGCTGAAGGGAGGGGGCATCTATTTTCTCCCCTTCGCTTTTGCTGCAGGTGCAGGGAATAATTCGACGTGGCATTCATGCAAGGTGAACTTTGGGCCGTGCACTATGGGGAACGCAGGTGTCAAAAACTGACATGCGCTCGCGCCGGAGGGAGCAGACTACGATACCGCTGTCACGTCGGTGAAGGTCTCGAATTTGGACGTCCTTTTCTCTCTCCTCTCCGCCGACACAGGCGGGAAGAGAGAAGCGAGCGGACGAGTGCGTGCGATATCTCGAGCAAATAGAATTAACGACCCGGGACGAGGAAATTTCATGATCAAGAGGCCGGCCATGCTTCTTTTGGGTTAACAACACATATTGTCTTATGGTAGTATCGTATTATAGAATGGATGATAAGGGCCCAGACTCCAACGGACGAGAGAGAGAGAGAGACAAAGAGTGGAGAGAGGGTCGAGGTATCCAAGGGTCGACAGCACTTGGACGGGGTCCAGGACCGAACCAAAAGGGGAGAAGATTTAAAAAAATGAAAGGAAGAAAAAAAAAAAAGGGCATTTCCTTCTTTTTGCTGCAGAATGAAGACACACGCACGTGCCAATACCGATCGATAATGCCCTGCTCCTTTCTGGGTCTGTCCAAATCGCATATTGTCTATCCGTATATCCGTCTTACATCACCCGCCCTGCCCCCCTCCCCGTTCCCACTTAAGCGCTGCCCATTTCGAGAGCCGCGCTATGCCTCATCCTTCATCTCCCTCGGGTTCTCTCTCACCATCACTTTCATTCTCTTGCTCTGTGTATCTCGCCGTCGCCTTTTGTCGTAATCTGCGACTCTTCTTCTCGCCTGTCCATTATATCCAACTTTTTTTTTTTTTTTTTTTTTTTTTACCTCCTTCGCCGCTTCTCGTGATCCTACCACCATCGTGTCCAACCCCCCCCCCCCCCCCCCCTCTCCCCAAAATAGACAGACCCCTTCTTTCCCGCCCCTGTGGTTCGGTTCGTTGCATACCTCGCCCATTCGTCCCCGTTCTCAAGGCATGCGCACACACGGAACACTGACACTGACACTGACACCGACGCACACGTACGCAGACAGACAGACAGAGCCTCGCTCGATCGTCCCAACGTCCGTCTCGTGATACAAAACCCCCTCCGCGACACTTGATCCCCCCCCTTTTCGCCCGTCTGTGCCCGCGCCATCGGCAAAGTTTAACTACACCACCGAGCCGTGACGCCTTATTTTCCGAGCCTCTACCCTGCGTTCAGACAGACAGACAGACGTACCGGAGAGGAGAGAGAGAGAGAGAGAGAGCTCGTAGATGTGACGGTATTATTCGTCACTACACGCGCGCCTCTAGCCCCAGTACTCTTCTTTAAACTTGCATGATTACGTCTCGTTTCCTTTCGTTCTAAAACCTTGATCCCCGCCATCGCCGGCCTACCTCCGAAAGGGTTTCATCTCAGCTTTAACAGTTCGTTCCATCTTCCCTCACAGCTTGTCATAGATCTCTCCAAGAGCTCGACAAATCGATTACGACTTCACCGTCAGTACATTTAGTGTAAAAAAAAAAAAAAAAAAGGAAATAAAAAGAAAAAGGGATTGGCACAGCACAAGCTCATCCATCCATCCAGTCTGACCATCGTGTGCGGCCTTTTCACTCACCGCCGCGCCCACTCCCACCCCGCGCCAAGGGACCCAATCCTGCCCCTCCCCTTCTAACACCCCTGCCGCATTCCGCAATCCCATCATCCCAGCAAGCCCACTTGGCTTCATTGATCGCCAACGAGAGACACCCTCTCGACCGCCAGCAATTATCATCCCTTAACCTCGACGCACATTTCAACCCACTGCACATAGCGCTTGTCCAGCACAACGCATCGCGACAATGAGGGGCCTCCCAGCAAGCCCCCGCTCAGCTTCCCCCGACCGCCTGCCGCGGCGACTTTCTGAAGAGCTCGGCGACTTCTCATTCTCAAGCGATGAGTACGACCAGGAGGATGAAGGCGAGTACGAGGATGAGAGCTGCACCGCAGTCGAAACTCCGACCTCCTCTCGCAAGTCATCACAAAGCGTAGGCAGCTTCTTCGATGAGGTCAACGCCTACCAGCAGCATCAACAGTTGCTGGACACAATATCCGAGTCAGAACGCACCGAGAAGAAGAACAACAGCCGGCCTTCAACGGCCGTCTCCCTGCCGCCCTTCCGCCGCGCATCCACCTGCCCTGTGCTGCCCGACGACTTTATCTCGAGCGCTGCCGAGGAGGTTGTCAAGATTATGCCCGATCAGGCCGATTTCATGAAACGCATGGTCGAGGGCTGGAGGGAAATCCAGCGCCGCTCGTCAGTGAGCGTCATGTCTCCCACCTCGCCACCGAGCGCCGTTTCACCCAGCACCGTGGCTTCGCCCAAGCGGCCTCACACGGCACCTTCGCCTCTTCATCCCGCCCAAATGTGTTTTGCATCCTTTCCGCAGACCGTCCCGGAGAGAGATGAGCCTGATAGCCCCACTGAATCGGTGGAGGAGGGCTTCTCTGGCATGGCGGATATGCTTGAAACTGTTGAGGTGACGCTCGACGAGCTGCGAGATCTAGCCAAGCAGCATGCGGGTGCGGCGATTGCGTCAACTTCGGCGAGCATGGCGGAGCAGGATGCAAAGTTCGCCGCCGTGACTAAGTGCATCGACGCCATAGGAAAGGTGTGCGAGAGGACGCCGGAGCCGGATTTGGATACGCAATTTCACAGGGACAAGCTCGACGAACGGTGTGTGCAGGCGCTTGTCCAGATTTGTGAAATGTTTGCGCGCGAGAGTGTCGAGCAGGACCAGTACCGGTTACGGTCTGGTTTCATGGCCGAGGATAGTGAGGATGATGATGTCGAATACGAGGGCGAGGATGAAGACGAGGGCGAAGGCGAGAGTGATCGTGAAAGCGATTGGGTAGACGAAGACGACGAGGAGGAGGCAGAGGAACTCCCGATAGACTCGGAACCGACCGAGTACGAGTCAGGAGACTTCCTCGGAGGGCCACCGACGGTAGAAACGGATAAGACTCTTCCTCCGCCATCACCAACTCTGAGATCATCAACGCCCACTCGACCGAAGACGGCAGAATGGAGAATCGAGGGGCCCGACACACCCCGCAGGCGCGCCCGGCTCGTCCGCGAGGCCAAGGCCGAGCTTGAGGCGCTGTTCTCCGAATGGGCCGCACCACAGAACTCATTCGAAGAGCGCCACTCCCGCATCGTGTATGCCACCGAGGCGTACCACCTACGTCTTGCCGACATGAAGTCAGCCCACGAGTTTGAGTTCAAGTGGAAAGACGAGCTCAAAGCCTATGACAAAGAGATGGAGAACAGAGGCCCCTTTGGTCCTGGTCCCAAGGTATGGGTCGTCATCGAACTGGCCCTGCCCCTCGCCCAGCTTTGGCTGGCCCTGTTCCTCTTGGTGGTCGACTATTTCGGACTGGATAAGTGGATTGAGAAACCCGAGTCCGTTTTCATGTTTCTGGCGGCCTGGGTGGCAAACGTGGTCTTCTTGGGACGCCTTTTAGAAGTCTCTGCCAGGAAGGACCTGTATGAGACCATGTTGCCTTTGGAAGCCAGGGAGATGCGAAAGAAGCACGATCGCGAGCTGGTGCTTCTGAAGGCGGCTCACGACCGCGCTGTTCAACGGATGTATCTCCCGGAGCAGCAGCCATAGATGTGAAAGAGGGGGTTGTTGAAGTGTATTAGTAGGCCTACACAATAGAAAGCCAGACCAGTGTTGGAATCCATTCCCCCCACTTCGCATGTCCCAATGTTAACGCCCATCATGCCAGTGTAGCCGCGAGACAGTCATGGCTCGTTTCCCTGATCAGGTACAGTGGCCGGGGTGTATACGCAAGAAGAGGTATAGGAGCAGTGGGCCCCAAGGCTCCTTCGACGTCCCTTGCCTGCTCTGGTATGGATACGGCTCCAGCCAGTAGTATCGGCTTCTTGCGAGGGTTCTTTGCTCCGCGACTGGTTCCGGCGAGTGTCTGTGCCAAGAATTGTCAGTCATTTTGATCCATATCGGCCGTCTATGGGACAATATGGCCTACGTGTTGGTGGGCAGAATCGTCGGTCTTATACAGAGATTGGCATCGCTGATTGTCAGACTTGGGCCAACAAAAGCAGACGCCACGGCTGACACAGGTCGAGCAACCGTTTGCGATGGTGCAGAGACCGACTACTCCGATGCAAATCCAGAGGGAAGCGTACATGGATAAGATTGTGGGTGTGAAGTCGATTCTAGGTGTAGATGGTTCTGCACACGTTGCAACGGAGGTCAACGGTGCAGATTCATTGCTTAGGCCGTTTCCTCGGTGCATCGTAGTGGGGATCATATCTAGCTGCGGAGGGCTGGTCAACATAGTGGGAAATGAGAACAAAGCGCACCGGACCATGAGCCTCACCTGCCTCGCTGTGAAAGCGCCTGGCTCGACAAAAGGGTCAGCTTGTTCCTGATAAGGCTTGGGATTCCGAGTGCATCGACATATCATGCTCATACATGTGAGTATGACAGCAAGAGGGCCAAGCAGGACAACGGGCGTGTGGAACAGTGTGGTCGGGAAGCCTTGAAAATCGTGCTGTTCTTTAGCGGCGGCTGTGATGGCAATACCGCTGGGCTCTTGACGTCTCGCGACACGGGTCGATGATGGTTGTGAGTCTTCCGTGTCCCACTCGCTAGATCCATCGGGCGTGGTGGTGGTAGCAGAATAAATCCGACGGTTTGGCTGGACAAAGCCAGGACGTGAGTATCTGTTTGCTTCCAAGTCGCTTGCGCGCCTCCGCGCGCGTAAGCAGGCCGTGAAGATGGTTAGGGACCATGTAATTATAGCAAAGGAGCCGGTAATGCATCCCATGATGATGGCGGCCAGAATCGCGGGATGGAGATTTCGGGTGTGCTCATCCTGATAAACATCGCCAAGACTATCGAGAGACTCATCGGGTGAAGCGTCATCCCATTTCTCGCTTTGAAACATTGATATCGACAACGGCGTCTGCAAACGATAATAGTATCCGCGTGGAGATATGTCATGAGCGCAAGAGTTGTTGGCTTCGATTCTGACGACCAGATATGCAACATACTTGTAGGTAAGTGACTGGCGGCGACGATGATGACGATGTTGTTGATAACAATGATGATGAGGAGGATGAGGGGGGAGAGGAGGAGGAGGAGGAGGAGGAGGAGGAGGAGGAGGAGGAGACAATAGAGAAGAGAGAAGAACAGAAAGAAGAGGGGAGGATGTAGACGAACCGACAGAAGTCGCTGCTTCCCGCCATGTTGATGGTATCATTAGGAAGGGGCAGGCGAGACTCCAGATTTACAGGGTCTCTCTTTCCCTCCCGGCGACCTTTGATGTTGCTGACTGATGCTGTTCTGCTCACCAAGGCAAGCGCGGCATTTCTCCCTCCCGCCCTCTTCTTGTTTCTCTCTCTCCTTCTCTCTCTCCGTCTCTCTCTCCGTCTCTCTCTCCGTCTCTCTCTCCGTCTCTCTCTCCGTCTCTCTCTCCGTCTCTCTCTCCGTCTCTCTCTCCGTCTCTCTCTCCGTCTCCCCGAATCTCGCACTCACGATTCCTACGGCGAGATAGAAAAGACGCAGTCACGACGGACAAACTTCCACCAGAGGAATGCATCTCCCGGTCGAGTGGAATCGATCCCATTCATACGTATAGATAGATTCAGTATCCAATGCCAATTCGTGCTAGCCCACCGGTAGGTTTATTTGCATGCATCCAACTCGACCATGTCGCCTCCTTACACTACCGCCAGCTTGGGCACTCCCGACCGAAGAAACGACTCTGGAAGCTTAAACTGGGGATCAATCGTTCTCATGTGGTGAGCTACATCCTCCAAGATATCGTAGTCAAAGTGGAAGTCGTAGAATCCCTCTGGGCTTGCTGTCCCGACGTTAGATGCAAACTTGACCTAGCTGAATTCGAAGATACAAGAGAAGGACTCACTTGGGATGCGATCGGCCGGGACGAACTCAGACGCAGCCTCTCTGATCTTGCTTGCCTCGTCCTGCGCCGCATTACTGAATACTGTCACTGCACTGGCCCTGTTCCTGCGGATCCCCTCAAAGATTTTGAGCCTCTCCGGGACCTCGACCGCCGATGTGACATTGGAAAAACAAACCCCGAGAGCAACACCGTCTTCTATTGCCTGGGCGCCTCCTTGGCCCTGATCTGTGATCAGTCAGTAGGTTAAGACCATGCAAGGTGGAAGCCCGTCTTCTCTTACGGGGAAGCATTGGATGAGCGGCATCACCAATGAGAATCATTCGGCCTTTCCTCCACGTCGAAATGGGGGCCCTATATAGCAACGGCCATTGCTTGACTTCGTCCGCTTTTCTGCATGCTGTCAGGTTCATCGAGGCCATCAATACACCGAGACGAAGGCACCCACTCTAGAAGAGAAAGCACAGCGGGGTGAAAGTCGGAAAAGCGACCCACGAGGTGAGACTTTTCGACCGAGTTATGCCAGTCTGTGACGCCAGTTAGCTTTCCCTCTCCTCGCCTCGTTTATTGCTCGAACAATGGCGACCCCTCCACCCCGCGACCGTGTGAGCTGACCTTCTTTACTAGATGAGCCGACCTCATTATGGAATATGGCGATACAGTTGAGAACCTCGCCGCTACCTCGCATTAGTTCAAACTTCCTGACGCACGGCCAAACGCCAGACGAACTTTCGACATGGATACGTTACTATCCTCTTCCCGTCCCCGAGGAACATCCTGACGCCTTCTCCAGGGCCCCCGAGCAGCTCAGACGTTGTCGGATCGGACGTCACATGCTCCATCGGAATGAGGAACCGATAGCAGAAGTTGTCCTGCGCCCCGGGAAACGCAGGATTGGGCGACCCAAGGATCGCTTCAACCCCGCCGCTGTGGATGCCGTCCGCGACGACGACTAGGTCTGCGGAAACGATAGTCCCATCGCGGAGGGTAAACCGAGCCCCGTCGGGGTCCTGGGTGGCTGTCGTCAGCGCGCAACAGGCATCATGTCCACAAGTCCGCTGGTACCCACGTAGCTCGTGACTTCGCTCCTCAATTTGAAGGTAACCGGCGGCCCCCCGTCATCCGCCGTCGCCATTCGCTTCAGCTCCTGGTGCAAGTCGACGCGATGTGCAAAGTACCACGGCGAGCCATACTTCTTGGCGACAGCGCCCAGGTCAAGCTCGTGGACTGGTTGCAGGGTGTCCCCCATCACCCGCCGGCTGCCCTTGGCTGTCACAAACCTAGCTCGTACAGGGTCCATACCGAGCGCCAGGAGGGGGCGCGACGCGTTAGTTTGCACATTGATCGCAGCTCCAACCTCGTTGTTCAGTGCCGATTTCTCGTAGATGGTCACGGGGTGACCAGCACGTCGAAGTGCGATCGCGGCCGTGAGCCCAGCGATACCGCCGCCGATGATGGCAATGTCGAGCATAATTTATAGCACCGGAGGCAGCCTGTCGCGGTCACTAAGAAGCAGCCGAATTGTCGCGCGATGGCAAATGCGGGTATCAGTGTATTTGCGTGTGGTGATGGATCGAGTGAAGAGGTTTAAGACATGTAGCGAGTGAGGGGGTCGTGCCACTCTCAACAAACAGACCATGAACTTTATTGATTGCTATTCGGGCAAAGCTTTCTTGATCCCGCCATCGTCAAAGCTACTGGCGCCGTAGCTCAGCGGCTGGCTATTAGCGGACTATCTCAATGTCTATGATCCGATCTGCAAGCGCCGGCGCGCCACTTAATGCATCAGTTGTGGAACACATGTTTTTGGGGGAAGAGGTTGGTCTCATTCCAGCGCCGAGGAATGGATCCAGGAAAGCGGAAGGCAACAGAATTTGCCATTGATTCGTTAATTCAACCAAGTCGACACTGACAAGCTTGCCCTTCAGCTAACATGTGGGGGTTCCATCTACCTATCTAATAATTGTTGGCAGTACATTGTAAGTGGATGCTATGCGTCGGGTCGGACCGGATCGTGGGGAAATCCCGATGAAACACTGTGGCTGGTCGATAAAGAAAAACTGCCCACGCCTCCGCAAGCTCGCTAGCCAGTCGTTCGGCGAGAATCTCGCGCTGGACGGATGACACGATAGCCTTCAAGGGGGGTGAGCTATCTGGGCTGTTGCACAACCTTGCCTGGGCTATTGGTGTACGTGACAGTGGCCAGGAGACCCAAGTGATATGCTTTGACAAAAGCAGCGACCTTGGATCAAAGAACAAAGGAATATGTGAAAAAAGTAACCTTTAGACGAATGGAGGTTGATAGTCGAGGCTCAAACTCAATGCCCCCCTCACCCCTGCTATACGACTGAAAGTATCGTTGGCGAGACTCGAGAGTCGGCAATTATAAAAAGCATGCCATCGTCATGAGGTTCAATACCATGGTTGTGATATTGCTGTTCGTGTCGATTGGCTTTTCCACCTTGCGGTTGGTCTCGGGGATGTCAACATCGTCCAATCTGCAGTTCACCCAACTTGATGGCACGTCGGCGGGTTGATATGGAACCGGTCCTTGCACGACGAACCGCCGGCCGCCGACCGTCCTGACTTCCGTCACGGTCACCCCCGGCATAGACCAAGTAATGCGTCACTAGGTTTCGAGTTAACAGCATGTGCCTAGTAAAGGGCTAGGAACCCCGCCTACATAAAGGCCATAGCCTCCCGTCATAGTAGACAGACTATTCACGGTTTGGAACCAGCTTTTAATCAAATCGTTGCAGCCTTTGGCTCCTGTTCCTACATGGATGAGCATAGCGCACCCCGGGACGGCTAGAGATACGAGCCCGAATGCGAGACCGACCCCGCTAACCTCAGAAACAAGCTACCAAGCGAAATAGTGAGCTTGGTATGTTTAGATGGGTCCAGCTGAAGTAGTATTTAAACTTGGGAGGTGACACACTGTTTCAACCCGCTGTCCTTAGCTTTTCTCTCTGCCCCATTCCGTAGCTTCAGAGCTCTAAAAGAAGATGGCGCTGTTTTCTCTTGGTTTAGGCAATGTCCTCGGTGTGGCTCTTGGTTTCGTAAGTCTAGCCTGAACCGGCAATCAAACAGCTCGACGACTGCAGTCGAGCCCAATCTAACGAACCTCTCTCGTGATAGGCAATCGCTTACTGCCTCGTTCGTACTTTCTACAACCTGTTCCTTCACCCTCTAGCAAAGTTTCCGGGCCCGACATGGATGCGAATCTCCCGCGTGCCATTCTGCTACAGGCTTCTAACAGGAACCCTCCCCTTCGACGTGCTCGAACTGCACAAGCAGTACGGCCCCGTGGTGCGTATAGCACCTGACGAGCTGATCTTCCACGATTCTCGCGCATGGAAAGACATCTTGGGCCACAAGGGCCAAGGTGATGTGGAAATGGAGAAATCGCAAAAGTTTTATCGCGCTGTTCCCAACGCTCCGTCCGATATTATCAATTCCGATCGCGGGGAGCACTCCAACCTACGCCGTGCGCTGGCGCATGGCTTCAGCGAGCGCAGCATCCGCTACCAGCAGCCTATTGTCAAGAGCTACGTTGACCTGCTCATCAAGAGGCTCCACGAGCATGGACAGGGCGGCAGCAAGGCACTGAACTTGGCAGCATGGTACAACTACACGACCTTTGATGTCATTGGCGACCTCGCCTTTGGTGAAGCTTTTGGATGTCTAGACAGCTCCGACTACCACCCATGGGTCAGGTCAATTTTCCAGTTGGTGCGTTTAAGCACAGTGGTACAGACGGGGACCCACTACCCATTTGTGTTGAGACTCATGATGGCCATGGTTCCTGAGAAAATGAAGCGCGGGAGGGAGCAGCACGAGGAGCTCACTGAGGCAAAGTTGAAGCGACGCATGGATCTCGGACATGAGCGACCTGACTTGATTGAGGGCCTCCTGAGGAGAAAGGAGGACTGGGTATGTGGCTCGGGACGTTTCCAAAGGTCCAGATGGACTAACGGGGATGCAGAATATGAGCTTTGCAAATCTCAAGGCTAACAGCAGCGTCCTCATCGTTGCCGGATCCGAAACCACGGCAACTCTGCTATCCGGTGCTACTTACTACCTACTCATGAACCCGGTCGCTCTCCAAAAACTGACGGATGAGATCCGATCGACCTTCAAGGACGAGAGCGAAATTGACTTCCAGTCCGTTGGCAACTTGACCTATCTGCTCGCATGTCTCGACGAAGCGCTGCGACTATACCCTCCAGTGCCTATCGGTCTACCCCGTACTGTTCCCCAGGGGGGGGCGAATATTGCAGACCACTATGTTCCCGAGGGCGTAAGTTTACACACGTACCGACGGGCATCGCAGAGGCAAGCGACTAACATCGAGGCCCAGACAACGGTCTCTATCTACCAGTGGGCCATGTACCACTCCGAGAAGAACTTCCGCGATCCCTTCGGCTTCCATCCTGAAAGATGGCTGCGAGATCCAGCTTTCGAGAGCGACGATAGGGAGTCATTTCAGCCGTTTCACATTGGAGCCCGTAACTGCATCGGCAGAAAGTGAGTTGACCGACCCATGAACACGAAATCCATTGTTACTGACAGGAGCACGGCCTCAGCTTGGCGTATGCCGAAATGCGTCTCATTCTCGCCCGCGTTCTCTGGAACTTTGACATCAAGATCGCCGACGACAGTATCGATTGGGCTCCCAGGCAGAAGATCTACATAGTGTATGAGAAAGAACCGCTCAATGTCTACTTGAAGCCGGTTCAGCGTTCTTAATTAAGGAAGTGAGGAATTGTGTGGAATGCGCGAGACAAGGCGTCTCGGCGCCGGATACGTAAAAGCTTCGCTTTGCTAAGAAGCATGGGCTTGAAGTTATCTAGGTACGTGGGGGGGAACCACATATTGAAAGAATGCTATGAATATTATAGCCGCGAAATTACCTAAGACATACAAAGTTCTTCCGCTCCGAACAGCTGTTTTCAATTGACGGATATAGTTGCTTTAAACCCAGTTCACCTGGTACATATATATGTATTATCAGGATACGTAAAACCAGATACGTAACGCCGTCATCTGTCCTGTGCCACATTTCAATCTCTTAATACGGTATAGAATACGTTATAACGCAGAGCAACTGCCGAATTGGTCTTCTCTTCAACCATGGCCTGAATGCATACGCAAAGGCGCCAGTACGTCAGCGACAACCGACTATGATGGCACTGTCGAATCCACCAATAAGGTCGTGACAGTTGCCAGATTTGATCGCCAGTAACTTTGCTAGCTGTATCCCCGCTACATGCCCTTATTGCATACCCCCGTTGAATGCATATATGTGGGGCAATTCTTATCGCCTTTACAGTAAAGCTTTCTCACATCACGTAACTCAACTCATTCATTGTCGTTGATGACTCAGTGCATCATCCATCACCATTATTCGATCCAACCCGGCGAGGTACCGGACTTTCCAAGATGGAGTGGTCGACATACATCTGGATCGCAGTTGCTCTTTTCATGCTCGCGCGCGTAAGTAGCATTTCTTAGGCCATCAAGTCGTGCGACCACGCCTCGATGCCTCTACCTAGTCCCTCATCACGAACTCCATCGGGCGGGGGCAGTGCTGCCATCACACATGAAAATCTGCTGACGGACATCTCTCAAGACGTTGCTCGCGGATCGCTCGCCCATCCCCGAGACGTCGGGCAAGGTCTTCAAGGTATCCAGCACCGCGGAGCTGGACACCGTCCTGGCCTCCAACAAACATGTCGTGGTCGACTTTTACGCGGACTGGTGCCCGCCCTGCCGCGCCATCGCGCCCATCTTCTCCGAGCTGGCCGATAACCACGCCTCCGACGGTCGCCTGGCCTTTGCCAAGGTGAATGTCGACCACGTGAACGCGGTCGCCGGGCGGTACAATGTCACTGCTATGCCGACCTTTGTCTTCTTCCAAAACGGCAAGCCCCAGGGTGTAAAGGTGGAGGGCGTCAGTCCCAAACAGACTGTTGTCATGAGTAGTGAGGGCCTAGTGGAAAGGGTGAGGGGCGCGGACAGGGCGAGCCTGCAAGCAGTCGTTCGGGCCTTGGCTAGCGAAGGAGGGCAAGGCTCAAAGAAGGAGTAATGAGGTGCACCTGGTCAGAGCCATGAATAAGTCAACCTTAACAGAGGAGTCTCCATAGGGCGAGTTTACCCCTAACTGTCGACGCAATCAAGTCCGTGTCCATTTCGTTGCCATACTCCAGCTACTTCCTCTCCATCCAAACCAAGATTGATTTCAGAAATGGGCGAGCGAGCTGTAAGACAAGGAACCGTCCACTGTATATTAGCATTCTTTTGCGGAAGTATTACGAAGCAGTATCACTCAAGGGGCAGTTCATGCAATTAAAAGCGGCTTGTTACTTAATATAGTGCCGCGCCACGAGGCGCTTCTAAATGCTGCATGTCTAAGTTGGATTCAATAATCGTGCCAAGAACAACTGGAGAAAAACATGCAGGCGTACAGCATTTTTATTCTCCCCCCCCCCAGGGGATGGACGGACTTTGCTCTATCCATGTGTAATCCCACGCTCCAATGACCAACAGCCCTAGCACCGCCAACCCTCGGCTCGAAACTTCAAGACAACGGACGACTTGCTCTCCAGTGCCACTAATAAGTAATTGGCTTGCGTCACGCTTTACCGGCAAACACGGAGACCAATATCACTTCACAAAAAAGATATCCAAGAGAGCGGGTAGCAAGTTTTCTAACAGGATCATACTTCTAGGTATCTATTAAGACTTTAAAAATAAGAGATGAGGCAGGGCTCACCCTTTCCCAAGGGTACTCCCCCTTGGCCCAATTGAGGATGGAGATGGCGAATACACACACAGGATATCTCAGTCTACCATGCCAAAAGATACATGTAGAAAATAAAAATAAAAATAACAGCCTCGGATCTGCCAAAGGCCAGTAAACGGAAGCGGGTTCGTAGGACATCATCTCTCTTGTTGCGAAGTTTGCACCCGGCCCACTCTCCTCTCTAAAAACGGCTCGTTCATTACATTGATATATGTGTCACAATTGTTGGGTGTAGTTCTTTCTTCTCTTCTTTCTCATCTTTCATCCACTCATATAAGAGAACCAATACTTCCTTCTTTTTTTTTTCTTGACCGGTTGTTTACTCGGCCTTCTTCTTGCCAAAGAGGCCGCCCTTCTTTGGCACTCTGGCCAGCCAGTACAGACCCAGCGCGGCAAATACGTTGAAGATGATGTAGACCCAAGAGATACCAAAGTTCCTCCAGCGGTCTGCGTAGCTGCTCTTGACACCGTCCAGGAACACGTTGGTGAACTTGATCGGGCAGAACTGGCAGTCGGTGGTGGCGTTGTTGTCCCGGAGGTATCCGCCTGCCGCCGATATGTAGTTGGCCATGAACCGCTCGCAGGTCTGTCCGGAAGGAGGGTCGAAGTGAAGGAATTCGTTGGCTGCACACGCAATCTCGGTGTTTGCAACGGCGGTTGACAGCATGCCCGACACAATGTATGTGAAGGGCGATAGACGATACATGAAGATCCAGAAGCGGGGGAGGGTGTCGGGGTTGGCGAGGACACCGCAGAAGATGAGGCAAAGCATGAATAGCAGGTTGGCAATGTTGCCTCCTGCCTCTGCGGTCTCGAAGCCCGCAATTATGAAGTCGGTAAAGGTCGAGGTGAAGAGCAGGAAGACGAGGAGGTAGAGGAACATGAGGGCGCCACGCTCCGTGACCTGGTCGGCGGGAATAGCGTTCTGGTAGAGACCGACAGGGTAGTACCAGCAGAAGTACATGATAACAGCCATCAACGTGTTCCACGGGAGTTCGACAATGATCTGGCTGAGCATGAAGACCTTCCAACCATACACCTTGGAAGGGCGCTCTCGCGCCTCATACAAGGACCGCTGGATAACGAAATAGGGCATGGTCTGCTGGACAAGCTGGCCGAAGACGGTGAGCAGGTTGAAGATGGCAAACATCTGGTTCTGGAGACCCTGTTGGGTGTTGGGGGCCTTGAAGAAGACGAAGCCGATGAAGGCTGCAACGAGCGTGCACAGGGCGGTCTTGGCGTAGATGTACGAGGGGGTTCTCCAGTACTGCTGGAAGACACGGTGGGTAACCTCCTTGAGCTGACCAAAGAAGGGAGCGGCAAATTCGTTGTAGCTGTTCTTGTCCTGGGAAGGGGGTTGCTGGACGCCACGTTCGTCCTTGAGCCTCTGAAGTTCGGCCTGGACGTCGGTGTACTCCTGGGAGTTGCGCCACGCCTGGTGCCAGTCAATGTCGGTGTGGGAGCCGGGCGCGGCACCGATAACTTCCAACATCCATTCGGCGGGGTTGGCATCGCTGGGGCAAGGGAAGCCGCCGTTGCGCTCAAAGTAGGCCGTCATGGTCTTGGAGTTCTCGCCAATGTCGCCAAAGTAGACAGTGCGGCCACCCTTTGCGAGGAAGAGGAGACGATCGAACCGCTGGAAGAGCATGGCAGAAGGCTGATGGATGGTGCAGAGAATAGCCTGTCCGCTCTTGGTCAACTTCTCCAAGAGGTCGAGGATGGCCCACGAGGTCTGCGAGTCGAGACCGGAAGTGGGCTCATCGACGAAGAGTAACAGAGGGGGCTTAGCGACAAGTTCGACACCAATAGTCAGACGCTTGCGCTGTTCAACATTAAGACCTTCACCAGGGACACCGACAACGGCGTCAGCGTACTCCTCCATATCCAACAGCTTAATAACCTCCTCAACGTAGTCAAGCTTCTCCTGTTTAGGGACGTGCTCAGGCTGACGAAGAAGGGCACTGAAGTTAAGGGCCTCGCGGACGGTGGTAGTCTGCAAATGCAGATCCTGCTGCTGGACGTAACCCGTCTTGCGCTGGAAGGAAGCATCGCGGTGCCAACCGTCGACTAGCATCTCACCGGTGATGACACCCATGGAAGTGCGGTCAGCCAAACAGTCGAGAAGCGTCGTTTTGCCAGCACCCGAGACACCCATGAGGGCGGTCAGGGTGCCGGGCTTAACCCAACCGTCAACATGATCCAGAATACGTCTTGTTTCGTTCTTGATTCGGACATCATAGCAGACATTGTTCCAGTGGAAGGTGGACTTCTGCTCCTCGATAAGACCATCGCTCTTCTCGTTAAAGCGTTTGCGCTCAGCAGTGGTGACGGGTCCAACGCGGATGTCTTCGGGGTCGTCGGTGTACTTCTCGACGAGGGCAGCGGGCTTGTGTCCGCGGCGAAACACGAGAACCTCACCCTTGGACTGCTTCTCTGAAACCAGCTCGGCAGTGACCATGTACGTCATCAGGAAGAAGAGCATAAAGGCAACGAGGATACCAAAGTCGCGCCAGCGGTGAGCGTAGCTGTACCGAAAACCAGACTGGACATAGTTGTCACCGTTGACAAAGTCAAGACCGGCAACAGCGCCGATGGCGTTGCAGACACGCTGAGAAGCGGGCAGGTTCTGGTATCCGGGGACAGCGGGGTTGGGCACGAAGCTGGACTCCAAGCACCTAAAGTTGCGGCCGTGGAACTCATTGACAATCAGGGCCTCAAAGGCGTACGCTAGGGGATCAAGGTAGTTCAACCAGCGGCACCAGCCCAACATGTAGTCGATGGGGATGACAAAGCCGGTGAAAATGACGAGGTCCAAGATGAGGATGGCAGCCGGAACCATGGCTTGCGACAGGGTTCGGGAAGACGAGGCGATGGTTCGAAAGATCATGGACATTGTTAGGACGGTGAAGAACGATATTAGGAGGAAGAAGAAGAATGCTCCGGGCTCGCGGCGTAGGTTCGTTATAAAGTAAAGGATTAGGTTGAAGACGATGGTGTTCGTGATCTTGTACGGCATATCGCACAGCATGGACGCGACGGCCTCAGCGGACGGGTGGTACAGGGCGTAGCGGGCGTGCTTCTCGACAATTGGGCGTTGGGCATACAGCGTGAGAATTTCGAGGGCACTGGAAAAGGCGTTCATGAGCAGAGCGAAGAATAGCAGGGAACCACGCTGGAAGAAACTGTCGGTGGTCATTTGCAGGTTGTAGAAGACACTTCCAATGATCAGACCCATGGCGACGTTTCCGATGAGAGAACCGGCAGTGATGCTGGGATCACCGATCAGGCGGCGGTATCCACGCCATAAGCAGAGCTGTACCTGTTGCAGGTAGGACAGGGTGAAGGGAGACTTGGTGCGCTGTCCCTTGGCCTGCTGGGCCTTCTTGGAGGCACGGAAGGCCTCGGCGTCGGGCCCGTTAAAGGGGTGAGACTGCTTGTACTCCTCGATCTCGGCCTGCAAGGCCGTGTAGTTGGCGCTGTTCTTCCACGCGGTGGCGAACTCGTCGGGGGTACGAGGCGCCTTGTTCTCCCAGCCGGGACGGACGTGACGCTCGTGGGGACTCGTCATGGAGGTCAGGAAATCGGGCGTGGTGGCGCGGGCGGGGCAATCGTAGCCCAGATCGATGAAGTATTGCTTGGCATCGGTGGCCCTGCCGAAGAAGATCTGGCGACCCTCGTACAGGACGACGACCTTGTCGAACAGGTCATAGGCGCTCTGAGGGGCCTGGTAGATGGACACGCAAGCGGTGCTGTCGAAGAGCTCGGTCTGCAGGCGGAGCGTCTTGCAGAATTCGATGGCGTTAGCGGAATCCAGACCACGAGTACTGTTATCCCAGCACTGGAGGGGGGCGCCAGAGAGGGCGGCCTCGGCAATTGTGACACGCTTGCGTTCACCGCCGGACACACCACGGATGTACTCGTTACCGACACGAGTATTGACGGTGTGGGAAATGCCGAAGAGAGCCATGACGACGTCCCTCAGGTGCTGGGCGAAGGTGTTCTTATCAAGGCCCTCGGGAAGCTGGCGGGGCTGACGCGCGCGGGCGGCGAAAGTCAGAGTGTCGCCGACAGACAGCTGGGGGAAATGGACGTCCACCTCGGCCGTGTAAATGGCCTCGCCGCGATGGTGGGTATGCATCTCCTTGGCGGTCATTCCTGGAAGAGGGTAGCCATGTCAGCAATGGAGGGTTCATATTTTGATGTTACACGAGGCGTGGGGCGCTCGCGTGTGTCTTGAAAGCTAGACTTGCTGGCGCCAATGACACATGGAGCCCCTGCCACCTTGTATCGGGGTGTCGTTTGCGCTACTTACCCTGGTAGTTGAAGTAGGAGGTATCGTCCGTGTAGAGACCGTTTGTCTCACCGGCAATAGTCTTGAGGAAAGTCGAGCAACCGGAGCCGGGAGGGCCCAAAACAACCAGCATCTCACCCTTGCGAACGAGACCATCAAAGTTGCGGAGAATGTCGATTCTCGTCTGTCCGCCGCCGGTGAACTTGCGGGCCAGGCCAATGGCGCTCAGCCAAATGTTGCCGACGTCCTTCTGGTAGTCGGTAGCCTGGCCGAAGCCGAAAACGTTCAGGTTCTGGAAGGCGATACCAGAGGTGCGGAACGAGGCGCCATTCTGAGAGACGAGGTCGACAACGGCGCGGGCCCAGGCGCGGCCATTAAAGTTGGGCGAGTTGGGGTTCAGGGGCGAGGTCTCGTCGGCGAAGAAGGGGTTTCCTCCTCCGGCGGCGGCGGAGGCGTGGGAGTACTTGCGGGCTAGTGAATGCACTAGGGAATGTCGGCGCTCCATCTCGGAATCGTCATCGCCCACGGCGGAGATCTTGTCGCTTTGCTGGGGAGTCAGGGGCTTCTTGTGGGTCGAGTCGCTAGGGGCGACGTCGGTGACGGAGGTGGCGGCGGTATCGACAGCATTCTGGTTTGCAGCAGCGATTTCTTCCTCCTCCTGGTGGTTGGCGCGGCCAGGGGTGATGGGGACACCAGACGTTTGTGCTGTGCTATCGTAGTTGGGGATGGAAGCCATCCCGGCGAAAGCCATGGCTGACCGTGGGGAGGGCGGTCGTTGCCGCGGGCCCAATGGTCAAGATTGCCGGGCTTGCCACAGACGGAAGGCAGTTAGACGGAAGGGTGTTACAAGAACCACCTGCTCGACAGTGATGGAATGTATCGGTTTGGTGTTTGTAGTTCTCGCTCGGCCGTCGGGTTTCAAAAAAAACACGAGGGGTAGGTATTCGGATCGTGACCGGTATTAGTGACTAAGGGCCTACCTAAGGATACCTAGAAGTAGGTGGAATTAAAGGACCGACACGAAAAGAAGGTATGGGAGAGGAGAAGAGGGAAGGCGAAAGGGTAAAACTGAAGATGATGGTCGGAAAGGGTAGAGAGGGTATGTATAAGAAGCAGCCGTCAGATGGAGTCCGGGTGCAGTTGGTGGTGCTCTACATACCCATATTTATCCGTACCTGGGTAGGTAGTCAGAGAAATAATCATAACAGAGGTGACCCCGGTACCTCGGGGATACCAGGATGAAGGTACGGCCGCTTCGAGGGGCAAGTATGCGCACGCTAAGGCTGGAAAGAAAATACGCGGAAGAGAAAGGGAAGAAAAAAAAAAGAAAGATGGGACGACATGGAGCTGGGCCCGAGCTGGTGCGCAGGGGGGGGAAGGGGCGGGCAAATGACCAAAAGAAGAGAAAACGGCGAGAAAAGCACCATGTAGTCTGTATTTAGACAGGTACGAATACTCGCAGACTTACGACGTACTGTGTAGGTTGAGGATAAAATAGATCAAACAGGAAAGCCAAGACACCGCTGGCAATGCTGGCCAATGTCCGTCTCATCGCTCAATGGATACACTTCACCATGACAAAAATGACAGACGATGGAACCGTCCCGAAGAGGGATAAGCTATATGGTCACTATGCATGTCTTGCTGGCCTGTACTAGGTACCCAGGCACGCCAAATCAGCCGAGAGAAAGCAGTAGGGCGCATTCGTGACAAATGTCTACCTACCTACCCATCACCTACCTGATAGGTAGGTAGGTAGTAGAGGTAGGTACCTCTCTACCCAAAGATATACGGCTCCAGCATGGCAGCGATACGTACCTCCGATCTGGGTTCGAGAAAAGGTACGTACTGACTCCGTCAATTCGACGCACCACCGCGACGACACCCTAGCTTGGTTCAGGGCCCTAGCATCTTACCTACTTGAATACACACAGCACCCGTACGTGTTGATAGCGCTTACTACGTGGTGTAAGCAAACAGTAGCGGGCGCATGTCCGCCTTGGCTGCGGAGAGCCCAAACTCCGCAACCCCAGTGGGAGGGAGTACGGCGGAGATGATAAGGTAGGGTACGTGCCTCTGGGAACGTGTAGTGTGTGCCTACTACTACTGAGAGTTGCACCACTGCCACGTGGATACGGCTGCGATAAAACAGCCGAAACTATGATTGATCCTCATGGATGGTTGTTGAGGAGGGCGAGAAAGCGACAATGCGAGAAGGTCAGGTACCTACTTGATATGTGGATTCTGTGGACACGGTATACTGTTAGTTGGTGGTAACGGACGGAAAGTTAATCGGGGACAATTAAGCACAGCCACGGCGATCTAGGTATCTGCCTTTGTTACGACTGCACCTGGACTTCATCTCACCGTCACCGTCACCACCACCGCAGCGGAATTGGCAAACGGCGGGCTGTCTTTACTCCGGATGACATTGGAGTGTGAGCCAGAATCCGCACCTTGCTGTGTGTAAGCTTACACCAATATCTGGCTGCTTCGTAGGTATACGCTACTACGTACGGAGTACCTAGCCAGAAAACGCAGCGCCGTGGCAGTGTGGCATCCCACCGACCCCAAAAAGAGCACCCGTGCTCACTCACACCGACCCATGTCCCGGCCTGGTGGATACCTCAAGCTGCTCTCAGACGCCCATCCCATCGGCGTCTTGCCAGTTCCCGAGGCCACGAAACTCAACGGCGCAAGACTACCTAAGGGTATAGGTATTCGGGACTGGGGTGTGATCTTGCATCATCAGCCGTGCAGGGTACATCATGTGCGGAGAGTGTTCGAAGCTCTAGGGCCTACGTATTACCGACATTTATCCGTACGAATCGGCAGACAGAACCATGAGTACGAATAACCTAATGGCGGGGCTCATGCAGTATCCGTACTTATTACCTACCTACGGTACAGAATAACGTACAGTACAACTGCGTGAGCGGGCAGGCAGGCACCTGGCCGTTGGGGATGGATGTTCTTCCGCCGGGCGGGATAGCACGCGAGACTGACCAGCATCAGCCCTGCAGTCAGGAGCAAACAAGGCTCAAACGGTCACTTTACGAACGAGTATACGTACACCACCTACCTAGGTAGGTAGTGAATGTACAGATACGGTACAGGATTATTCTCAAGTGGGGTCCAAACCTCGATATGAGTTTTTGTCCTGAAAGAAACAAGAATGCGCAGTAACTGCGTACCTAGCGTGTCCTGCCTCGGACACATACATGCATGTATGTGTACGGCAGCGTTGACGTCCATCCCTGTTCCTCCCGCAACCAACCAAACTCCGCCGTCACTGCTTGCCGATCACTCCTGTTCTGTTTCTTTCAGCCAGAGTTCAGAGTTGGCAGGCGCAGGGTTCGCAAGTTCCCGCTCTCCGGCGACCCCATTATCTCCCCCTCGTTACCGAAAGAAGCGGCAGTAGGTACGATCCGTACCCGGGGGGGAAGTGGCAGGCAGGTACCTATCTGTGGTAGGTGTCTACTACGTAGAAAAGTACGTGCCTCGTCTCGCTTGCAGTCTCGCCCGGCGTCCAATTGCAGTTTGGGAATTCGGTGGACCTTGGAAGGTGGGCGCATTACGTATCTTTATCTGGCTAGTTCTTTTCGCTCCACGTGAGAAAGGGGGCGACCGCAATCCTACCGGTAGTAAAAAAGACGCAAGCGAGCTTACGGTACTGCCCTGCTTCGGGCTTTTCGAGCACCCCGAAAACCCGCACCTTCTCCCCTGGACCGCATCCACACCTGCGCCTGCCGGTGCTTCTCCTCGTCCCGTCCTGCCGTAACCGAAAAAGAAGGCGTCAAGGAAGTGAAGTGAAGGAAGAAAAGAAAGCGCTAACCACCAACATGGATCCCACTGGCGACGACGCGTCCTGCGCCCTTTTTGCCAATCTCGCATCTCGCATCTCGCATCCACAGCCCTTCGCCCGACATTCTCACAAACGCCTGCCTGAGAGCGGTCGCCCGCGTCTCTAGCTCCCTCGCCTCGCCTTGTCGTCGTCTGTCTATTTTTTTTCTTTTCTTTTCTCTCTTTCCCTATCTATACGTACAGAGTGAATTGCACTCGGCTGCTTCGAACCACAGCTATTGACAGAACCTACAGACGGAGGGATAATGAGCTTACTTGATTGCACGACGGATATTTGATACTTGATTCCCGGCCCCGGCTTGACATGCTTCACGAGCGACCCGACAACAGCAGCCCCTCCACATGTTCCGGAAAGGAAAAAACATAAAAATAAAAATAAAAAACAAGCGCCACGGCCCTATCTCGATCATGTTGCACCCGCGTATCCAACTACCTAAGCGATCACCGCTGCAGATTTACGACGGCTTTACGATCAATATGTACCTAGGGAGGAACCCACAATACTAATACACTTCCCAGTCCTCTCCACTAGCTACCTAGGCCCAAGCCATCTTGTCACCCGTACCCGAACACGACCCGAGATGTATAGAGTACGTACCGATAGATCCCGTCGGAACCCTAAGTGGTACGTACTGTCTGTCTGATTTCGCACCTACCTACGATGGTGCCCCCCACTCCGTCCGCCGACCCAAGAGAAGTAAGGAAGGAGTCTGTCTCTGTCTCCCCGTGCCGGCTCTTGTTCGTCCATGAGACGGGCTCGGTGCCAACGATTGGACTCGTTGGGAATGTTCCTTCTGCCCTTCCCCGCCCTCATTGCTTGTTTCTGCGTCACGCATCGCATTCAAGCAAGACAGCCAAACTAGCAACGACGACAACAAGAACAACAATAATACCCCATCAGTTGTCGGCGAGGGAAAACGGCCTTGTCGCACAGTTGTGCCTCGTCCCAACACACTGACAACCGAACCTTGGTACTAAGCGCCATTTGACGGCATCCATCCTCGACGGCCAAGTTGATAGGATCAGGATTCGGGAACAAAGCTTGGTTCTCAACTTTCCCACTGACCCCCCCTCTCGGACCAGACGACCCACAATGGCAATCCACCCCGGCCTTGGCTTCGTTGTGCTGTGCAAGCAATCATCAAAAGCCAAGTTTCCCTCCTCCCCCTTCACCGACAGGGCCAGCCCCGACCCCCAACTCCAAGTCCGATCCCGCCATTCGCCAACATGCCTAACTCGCCTCATATGATGTACAATGGCCATCATTCACAGGTGAATCTCTGAGACATCTGTCGAGCCTCATCCGCATCACGCCGCCGTCATTGGTCATTTAGCATTCAACCGAGGCCCACCAAGCAATTGAGACATTTTGACCATGCGCATGGCTTCGCGAGACGAGTCTCAATTCTCCACAATACGAAACAGAACGCGCAAAGGTTCAAAAGCCGCAAGGTCGCCGTGGCTTGTAGAGTGCTATACCGCAATAGGAAACATTGCCATAGGGGTACCGTCGTCGTCGTACATCCACCACTCATTTCAAGGACCGTTGCGCGACCGACCAAGCGATGCAAGCGGCAGAATCACTCTCAGCCTCCAATCAATGACATCCTACAGGCGGGCAACCCATCGCCCCAGTACTACCGGTACTCGTGTCGTCTGGAATCATAGCGCAGCAGACATGGCATCAACCGAACAATAAAAGCCCCCGACCCCTGAACCATGGCGAAGAGGATCAGCAAGATCATCCAAGCGCATCTAATTACTACACTTGACCAATACAGCGAGTTTGTTTGCATACTATGTAATGCGGCTGGGTCTCTCCCTGATGGTTATTAGGCGCCTAAGTCTACCGCCTCGCTCCCAGCAGCCAACCCAGTCTGCGATCACGGCAGGAAACCCCGGCACACTGATATCAACAGCATTCACACTCACTCGAACTGACTTCATTGAATTTGATCATCGCGCCGACACTGCGTTCCGCCCCTTTACTACGCAACTGGCTACTATTCAACTCCATCCGCTCTCCCAACCCTCTCCGTGGCTAAACAACGCCTCCGCCAAATCATGAGCTACATTGGTTATGTTCAACCCCCCCAGCTGTGGCCCTGCTGCACCCAGAACTGGGAGCACGACCATCCGGCCAAATCTTCGTGGCCTCTTCTAGACGAATTACTGCCTAACTGGGGCTAAAGTCTCTCCGCCCGGGCCTCTGTCCATCTCTCGGCCAAGCTTGAGGAGAACGAATTGGCCGCCATGCGACAGGCTTCGCACGGTGTATCAAGTGCAGCACGACCTTGACACATGCCTCACAAAGTTCCCACTTCTGTTTTGGAAAGTAGGCAGCCATCATCGGGACGGCTCGACCTCACGTTCAGGCTGTCTGGAATCACAGGGCAAGAGGCCGTGGCCTCTGTTGAAGGCATCCCCGTGCCTCGGTTTGCCCCGCCATTCTTTCGCGTAAATGACTCGCAGAGTGACCCGATGTTTTGGTTTAGTCAATTGCTTTCTCTCTCTCTCTCTCTTTCTCCCCTCCCCCCTGGCCGAAGCATCGCTTGGGGTCAGCGTAGTGGGCACAAGAGGACTGCCAAAAGCAAAGATGCGCACATGTTTCGTCCGAACGGCTGGGGTTCACAACAACGTCGAGGATTCTGAATGGGTCAATGCTCATGCTGTCCCAAAACAGAGGGGGGCATGGTCGCACCAGCTGACAACGCTCGGGCTCGCGAAATTGTGGATCGAGCATTGCTGTTCGGTCCAGTGTCCCAAGCCAGTGAGGACGATGCCGAGTCTGTCGTGCCAATGCATATGGTCTGGCGTCCTCGGTACAGATGTCAAGAGCGATCGGTATTCCTCACATCGTTCGGCTTATCGTTATCATTAGCATTTGCATACGAGTAGTGAACCTGATCTCAGTAAGTAAATTTTGCGGGTGTATCATCTGGTAAGTAGAACAGATCGTCTCCCGAGAAGCTGTACTTGCTTGGTCATTGTCCGACACGGATACTAAACTCATGCATCTACAATGGAGGGAGCTGCTTAGCAGCTATCATCCGTTTCCAGGATGTCAGATATCCTTCCACTGTATCTATTTCTTCAGTGAACCCAACTTCACGAGACCGCGTCAAGTCCAACTCTCGGTCAAAGTCACACTGGACAAGCATGAACTCTAGAAAGGCCCAGTCAAAGTCCCCAACGGCACCCTCCTCGAGCCCGTGCTCCTTGGCCAGGTCTGACCAGGCGTCTTCGTGATCTATCATAAAGTCGCGGATCCGTCCTGAGCAGGCATCCGGCCCCTGGCCCGTGAGCCCGAAATAGTCACAGAGGCGCGGCCACTTCCGCGACCACGAGACGGCCTGCTCGCCCGCAGCATTGAAGGCGGCGCCGTCGCCGCAGCAGGAGCGCTCCGTCATTGCGTTCACGGCAGCGAATATCTCCATCCGAGACAACGCGTCCTGAAAGGTGTCGGTGTGGGTGGCGCGGTACCCGTGCTCCGTCCCCGGGAAGGCGACGACGGCACCGGCGCCGCGCACGGCCCGGTGGATAGCGAGGTAGAGGCCGATGCCCCTGGCCATGTTCATGGCGTTCGCCGTCGGGGCGAAGCCAACGATGGCGTCCGGGCGGACCTCGGAAAAGGTCCACGCCTTCCCGCGCGAGAGCCTGTCGAGCGCGTCGTATTGAGCGTAGTAGAAAACACCGTCGGCCCACGGTGCGGGGATCCGGGCAAGGTTTTCCTTCAACGGGGGTTGGATCTTGATTTCGTTGGGGTGCGTGACGCCGTATCTGGATGTCGGGCGTTAGTCTTAGAAATACGTGTCTTGGATGGTACGGGGCTCGGTACACTTTGCTACCCGTTTGCAAAATAATGACCTTCAAGTTCGGGGAGACCCTCTCGATGGCTTGGATTGCGACTACCAACAGGCTTGTATTCAGAGCTACATGATATTCAGGGGTTGTCCCTTTTGCGTATGCTACGCGGAGCTTAGTACCTCCACGTTGAGACGTGGTGAAGATATAGCGGATGTCTACTTACCTGCGTAAAAGACATGGGATATAGTCTCCGCATCCGGGATGCCTTGTCGCAACGACGCGGCCACTTCGTCCACGGACTTGGTGAAGTCGACCCCGGACGCGATGTGCAGGCGAGAATCGATTGGGAGATGCGTCTTCTCCAATGGCAGAGGACGATTCGTGGTGCCGGTGATACGTTTGAAGGTTTCCGGGGTGGGATAGCGGCAGGCTTGGTTCATGAGAGACCAGCCGGAGATTCCGGAGGCCCCGAGGATGAGTGCATGCGCCATGAGAAAAAGAATAAGCCTTGGATATTCATTCGCCCTTCTTTAACGCAAGGATAGGGAGGTTGCTGCGCGGTATCCAACTTATTTATACACGATCGACAGACGGCCTACGCGCGGGAGCGGCAGAGAAAATGCAGGGTCTCAGGTTGACTAAGTCGCGGAACATGGATTCCGTCGATAACGTTATGAGTGGCTGCTCTGCAACCATTGAAAAGGAGTAAAGATCTTCACACACGCCAGATGTACATCCGCTCAAGACAGGTGTAACAATATAGATGGAAAGCAGCCGAGCCTGGTGAACATGGCAAGGTCTCGCTGCATGCAATCGTGCTTGGCGATCCAGGCCAAGCATCTATCCCGGTTTATTGGTTGGCCAAGACTGCAGTGCGACCTTGGACTTGGGATGTGTTAGCTATTGCAGCTTTGCACCCACGAGGTTGTGAATTCACCATTCGGGCGCTGACAACCGCCTCGGGACTTCCGATGTGCCCGTAGAGTCGAGCAATGCCAGCATCAAGGGATCTCTCGGTGTGAACTTGGCTTCTTTCAATGTTCGTGTGTATTGGCGGGAATGGCCACCCTTATGTTTAAACCGCTCCGAGTTCACGCCCGACCAAAACTCCAGGTGCATCAACGTAACATTGCTCTGGTTGCCTTGTTGCCAACCCACAATTGAGATATCTTGGAGAAGCTATCGACACACAGGCTACGGACTACCGCTCGCCCTCAAGTATGGACATATCACGGGATTAGGGTGACCACCTCGCGGCGCACAAGGCACTGCCCTTCAAGGTGCTCTAATCCAAGGCACACGGAAACTTACCGGAGATGCCTGCGGCGATCTTGACGGAGTTAGTCTCCACCTTCCACCAAGACCTGAGGACCTTGCGAGATGGCCTACGAATGGCTATATAAGAACGGCTAATTTCTCGCAAAGCGTCTGCCTGCTTCCAAACATCCACCCCCCAGAGCGTCGAGAAGCTCCAGGGAAAAAAACCGATTTGACCTGTCAAGAAGAACACAGAACTGCCAAAACGGCATCTATTCTATTTGACGAACCATCTAATATCAATCCCTTCTACTCATCCTACTTTGCTTAATCGCCACCATGAAACTACGTTTTCAAACCAAAGCCTCACAACCCATCACCACCACTATACTTCCACCTGAGCTTCGACTTATGATTCTAGAAGAGCTAGCTTCCCATGATGAAAAACATCATATGGCCAGTTGGGCTAGTGTTTCGAAAGAATGGCAAAGCTTTTTTGAGCCGTTACTCTGGCAAACATTAACCTTTCGACCCTCGATTTCCAGATCAGGCTTTCTGGGCTTCCATCGGTTTATCAAAGGTTACCGAAAGTCTTTGGTCAAAAAGATTCGACTTCATGTAAGGATGGAGGAATACGCTTGCGAACAATGCGATCGACTTGGAGGTCCGGACAGAAACATTCGAATTCTGAAGAGGAATAAGACGAGGTTCTCTGCCAGCCTAGAATACCTTTTCCATTTCCTTGCTGATTGGACCGGGGAAACTTCAGGAACTGGGATTACGCTTGAACTGGGAGCTATCTGGACCAGTGGCAGTCATTGTCTTCACAGTCAGTCCCCCAGGTACTCGCCGACCAGTCCCTGGTTGCGAAGTCTCAGCAAACTTTGCCTCGACAGATGGATCCCCCTTCCGAAGGCCCCTATCATTACTGGATTATCCTTCGACCAAACCCTTCGTCAGAGCATTTCTGCTTCATTAATACTTAGTATGTTGGAGAGCTTACCATGTCTCAAACAAGCTAACTATGAGTCGCAACTTATAATTGAGCAACTTGCACCATATATATCAGAGGCACAAAAATCAATCCTATTCCAGTAACTAAATAGAAAGAGTGAAACATAGCGAATAGCCACATAAGAACATCAATCTTCAAGGATATATAAAGACTGAATTGAATATTGTCTAAGGTAGTAAAAGATAAACTCCTTATCAGAAACTAATAATTTCTTATGCAATGAATGCAAAGAAGTATTCGGACGAACCTCCCCAGCCTAACCGAGCGCCTGTTTTCAGCTTTGTGCCTTCTCGTACCTACCTATCGTCTTCTATGTCCTCATGATTACAAAAAGCCCTACGCACATGCATTGTCGTTGACCCTCCTAGAAATGGTCCACGTCTGCGCGTGTACTATCCTGGAAGATAGACCGACCCACGTGAACCAATATATTTCTCTTTCAAGCTCAATGATCCCAATAATAGTACCTTGCCGAGTATTAAATCACTAGTGAGGTCCTCGTTCGAAACCAGGGATGTCCCATAATTTGGCCATCTACCTGTCTTGAATATTTAGATAACTCGTACCTCAACCTCAATGCAGGAAAAAAGACTCCACGCAGTCAACGTACTATGGGAAAGACGTAGTTGAACCGACCGCTGTCTCTCCGACGTGTTATTGGTTTTTTTTTTGGAATTCTGAAAGCTCCCACTGCTTTCTAGAATTATAGCTATTCAATAGAGAAGGCAGGGGCAAGGGCATGGCGATAACCTTAATCCACTTCGACGATATGCTGTTAACGCGGCACTCTTATGCTGGTATGTGCGTTCAAAGGTCTCACGCGCCAGGTTAGCTGTACGGCCGCGAGGAAGAGAATCCGGATGGTGGGGATTAGATTCGACCTGGTTGGGGGTTTGTCGGGCTGAAACTCGTCTTATTGTCGTTGGCGACCGTTTCCGGGATCCGGGAGACAAAAAAGACAGGGGATGCATCGTGCCTAGGTGCGAGATAAAGATTCGTATCTTGCCTTTTAGCGGTAGCTCTTGCAAAAGCCTTACTTAGGTATGTTATTTTTCACGCGTTCAAAACTCAGGGTGTTGTTATGGTTCTTGCTTGGCCTGCTCTTCTTATTATCTTGCAAACTCCAGCTACTAATCTCGTCATTGGAGTCTCCATAGTCACTTAGAGGATTCAGACATGAATCGATGATGAGGTTTCTACAGTTACGGCGCATAACTACGTCTTCTCTGGCTCAAATAGAATATCAATCGTGTCACTTCTAGCTTTCTATTTCTTTTCTCTTGGTTTTCCTTTTTGTCGATACTAACCGGTAGAGTTACTGGGAAATAGGAGACGAGAGATAACCCGAAAGGCACGTAATTCGATCGACGGCGTATGCCCCCCCTGCCTCAAAAAGGGGAAAGTAAAAGCCGTAGTCAATTTTGACCTTTTGCATGCCCTACGCCCTAGGATCTACAGACTAGTATTCCATGTGTCTGTTCCCACGTTCATGGAATGACCACAGACTATTCCCCGAGGTTTATAGCTCGTCGGGGTCTGTTTTCCCAGGAACAAGAAGCTACCTGGCTTTTTAAAAGATTGCGGGATATAGTCTAGTTGCTTTGTCACTCCCGTGATAGATTATTGAAAGAATAGGTGATCGGACAACGCTCTTCGACGAATGGTCCATTCCTTATCGGCGGGGGTGGAACTGAATCCCGCCGTTCGCCATACCTCCCATGCTAATCGTGACATTTACTCCCAGGGTTACGTGCATACATATATGCATAGTAAGCTTTGCGCGTCTATAAGTACTCTATCTCCAGCTAGGATTCCACTGATTCAGTAGCAATATCTGTACGGCGGACAAAACGTAAGTGCTGACTTGCCGATCACCGGCCAAACAAGAACTTGGCAGCGTGCCAGTGGCGTCAGTGATAACGCCCGCATTCCGTTCTTCCAAGGTGCATCACATAGCAGTGAGATCACCACCCCGGCCCATATGCTGTGATTCTGAAAGACCATGGCTGCGACCCTCCAACCTTCACAGCATCCATGTACCGAGATCCACCTCTCACCCGATGTCCTCTCTCCTCTCTTTCTCCTATTCGCTTCCCAGGAAGCAACACTAGCTGGTCCACACAACGCGATGTTCGAACGAACCAGATCACTCATCCTGACACTTCACTCCGTCCCCAATCCCACCGGAACAGGCCCTGGTGTTGCTAGCCCCAGGCTAGCCCCAGCAGTTTCCATTCCCTCGGGTCTTGGCACGCGGGGTTCCCAATGGGCCCCCATTTCCCCAATCTCGGCGGTCTCCAGTTGCAGCGGCTGACCAACCCCTCCTCCATACGGAGAGCTTGACTGACTCTGGTCCGAACTCTGTCCGAATTTGTTGCTTATCCCTTGGAACGCTTGTCTGCTTGACACCCTCTGCTATTGCCTTTGAATCTTTTCCACCGACCGCCTCTTCGGTGCTCGGCTTTCAAATATGGCTCCGGATGCCCGGTGTCCCTTTTCCAGTCTGACGCTTTTTGACTTGGCTGACTGTGCTATTGTGCAACCCTTTTCCTTCCCCAGACTTTCAGTCAACTCACCGGATCCCAGATGTTGACCCGGAGTCCCAGGCACCCCAGATTCGCCACTTACGCCTTTCTCCGTGGGGTAAAAGAGAATGGAGGGGTCTAGAAACGATGATAAATAGCAGAAGCCCTGCTGGTTGTTCAGGAGTCGATGCGTACCACACCTTGGATGGTTTAATACTGAGATTTTCGTCCTAGTTTATGCTTAATCCTGTTAGACGACATATTTTCCCCACAGTAGTCTTAAACCAGCCTGACCCTGCCGATCCTTCCCGGGCGATTCCAAGCCCTTTTTTCTTTTTTTCTTTTCTTTTTGCAAAACAGACAACCCGGCCTGAGCACGAACAGCGACCGAAACGTCAAAAAAAAAAAAAATGGCAGCGAGCGAGAAGCGTTCGCCGTCGGTGGAGCGCGAAGAGCATACCATCAACCACGTCGACAGCGTGCTCCAGGACGAGAAGCCCGTTGCCCAGGATGAGGAGAACCGCGACTGGACCGGGTCCGCGAAGAAGACCGACCCCGAAGAGATCAAACTCGTTCGGAAGTTAGATTGGCGGATAATGGTGAGTTGAGGAACCAGGACCGTGGAGTATTCCCTTTTGCGAAAAGAGTTACTGACAAACCTTCTATCTACTAGCCGACACTCTGCGTCATGTATTTCCTGAGTACGGCTCTCACAGCTCTATTACACCATATCGTTCGAGGGCACCGAGACTAACAAGCCAATCAGACTATGTAGATCGTAACGCCATCGCCCAAGCCCGACTTGATGATCTAGAGGAGGATTTGGGTATGTCCGGCACACAGTTCAACACTACAGTTTCAATGTAAGCAGACATGGTACTATTGAGCTGCCCCGCTGCTTGTTTGTTTCCACTGTCATCGACTATGCTCAAGGATGTATTCATCCTGCCATGTCGAGAATAAACTTGGAAAACTGAAGCCAAGAGCCAAATCCTTTGCGTTGGAGACGCCATGGCTAACGGTTGCACACAGCCTCTTCGTTGGCTACGTCCTCATGCAGATTCCTTCCAATATGTTGATCACCAGAATCCAGCCAGGCCTGTACATGAGTGCATGGATGTTTATCTGGGCTGTGGTCTCTGGTATGTCCTACAAGCAGACAAGCTGGGATCAAAAGCTCATGGTTGATAGGTTGCACGGCTCTGGTCCAGAACTATGGAGGCCTTGTTGCTTGCCGCTTCTTCTTGGGTATCACTGAGGCTCCTGTAAGTCAAACCATCCAAGAGACACATCTGCTGTGGCCCCGGCTAACATGGACCAGTTCTATCCCGGCGCCACCTATATGCTGTCAATCTTCTACACCCGCAAAGGTCAGTTAGCCGCTCCTTCCACGTCTCCGTTTTGCCCCGACTAACACGGCTTGCAGAGGTCGCGTCCCGCATCGCTGTTCTCTACTGCGCGCAGATTCTCGCCACCGGTCTCTCCTCCCTCATCGCTGCCGGTATATTCGCTGGCATGGGCGGTCTCAACGGCATCGCCGGGTGGCGCTGGTTGTTCATAGTCGAAGGTGCCGCCACCGGCGTCGTCGCCATCTTCGGCTTCTGGCTCCTCCCCAACACGCCCCTGACGACGCGCTGGCTGAGCGAGCGGGAGCGCGAGCTCGCCCACTCCCGCATGGAGAAGGACAAGTTGTCGGACTCGGACAGCAACAAGGCCTCGGCCATGGACGGCCTCAAGCAGGCGGTCCGCGACAAGCGCACCTGGCTGTTTTGCCTCATGCAGAACTTCCACCTCAGCGCCTGCTCGTTCAACTCTTTCTTCCCCACGTGAGTTGAGCAGCGTCATAATATCACCTGTGATCTGTAACCGAAGCTGACACGGGGTAACAGTGTCGTCAAGACCCTCGGCTTCAGCACTACAGTCACTCTACTGATGACCTGCCCGCCCTTCATCTTCGCAGGTGCTGCTGGCATCTTCTTCGGCTGGAGCTCCGGCAGACTCCACGAGAGGACATGGCACATCACCGCCGGTCTGGGCATTGCTATCGTTGGTTTCATCATGGCTTCCTCGACACTGAATACGGCGGCTAGGTACATTGCATGCTTCATCTTCGCTATGGGCGCCTACTCTGTGAACAGCGTGAGTGCCCTCGCAATCCTGGCCAGTGGCGTTGACTCTTTTGTAACTAACTTATCTGCTAGGTTATCATTGGCTGGGCCTCATCGACTCTCTCGCAGACCAAGGAGAAGAAGGCAGTTGTTCTTGCCATGACTAATGTCGGGGGACAGGTATGCTCAAAGACATGTTTCATTCACCTGGCGCCACGCTGCTAACACCCATTCTCCAGATCGGCTACATCTACGGCGCGTACCTGTGGCCCAGCACTGACTCGCCTCGCTACGCCATTGGCTTTGGCGCTTCAGCCGGCTTCGCGCTGCTCTCCATCATGTGCGCGTGGTGGATCCGTGTCTTGCTCGTCAGAGAGAACCGGAGGATTCGGGCGTCTACTTCGGAACAGGTCAACTTGTACGGGTACTAAGAGGCTGCTGGACAAGCTTGGTCTATTGCGCGTGGTCTCAGAAAGAAAAGAGGGAAACATGTGGTCCGGACAGCGGAAAGGCTGATGAAAAGGCACGGTACTGCCATCTCCAAGACAGGCATGGTTGGCGAATCTTGATACCATTTAGTTGGACGGGGTAAGCCCCGGTAGTGGGCACAACGTCAACATAAGGCCTAGATGTGACGATGATGCAGATTGATCCACTGACTCACGTAAATGAACTCTTATCAGATCGTTGGAACCCACGATAGCTTCTGTCTTGTGCTCTTCAAGGGACGGGCCTCGGCCTGGTCTCTGACTTTCACAACTTACATTTACGCACTGATTTTTACTGTCTCCCATTGGCATCATTTTCTCTCTCACTGTTATCAACAGCATACCAAACACTTTTAAACCTGCACAGCGTCAGCTGGAGTCTACTGCCGCACGCCCCTGTCAGCATGCCGCTTTCGCCTTGCCGCTACTCTCCAGCTCACATGAGCCTGACCTAGTCCCAACTTCGGCACGCCGAAAAACACACTTTTCGTCAACCCACCTATTAGCACTTACTGCCTGCTAAAACACCTTTGTAGACAGCCTCATAGGTTCAAATTAGAAGGCGAGCCATGATTATGGAAATAATCTCTTTGGTTCCAAGTCAGATGCAGGCGTATCGCCAGCTGCCTCAAAGCGAACGGTGGCAAACAGGGTGGAAAGGATGAGCCAGGCGTATTTGCGGGGTGTTGGTTACTAAAACCTCTTGATAGCCTCTCTCTCATATCAAAAGCGGGCTTTTACGGCCAGGAAACGCTGCGATAGCTGCAGTCCCGGCCGTGTTCCCCACTGGCACTCTTTTACCGCACTATAATGTAAATCAACTTTCAAGGAGGATAAAACCATGGGATGTCTCGAAGATGGCGCCTCCTTTCCCTGTTTGGACTCAGTCGAAAACGTTTGGTTCGCAATTTGATAGGTTCCATGGATCCACTGTTCTTTGTAAGGTCGTTCCGTGAAGCCGTATGGGCCTCAGGATGAGACTGGTCGACGACTCATCTTGCCATCTGGGCCTTTATCTCCGAACATGCGCGACAGGCCAGTGGCCGGGCTGACAGCGTATACGACCATGAGCCCAAGCCATCAATTGGCAAGTGGAGCGAGCTTTCAGGGTGACGAAGAGGGGTACATTGAGTAGAAATTGATCAATAGCCAGAGAACCGCAGAATCAGCCTTCCCGAACAGTACTGAAGCCTATAACCCCATGAGGAGCTGATTGCAGTCCCTTTCGCCGTAGAAGATTTCTTGGCCCATTTCGGTTGCCACCCTTTGCAGTTAGCTGCTTACTTCAGATTCAATACAAGTAAGTAGAGAAAGGTCTAGAGTTGAATAGGGCAAGACAGGGATACACAAGGGTGAATAGAAGGAGTACAGAGGTAGATGAGAGAATATAACGGTAGGGGGGACACATTTACCCTAGCTGGAGAGCTACCTGAAGGGCTGTCGGGGATTTTGCTCAACAACCATATTAAGAGAGCCTTTTGAAATCTGACATTGCTGAATTTCATCTAAGGCAGGTTGCACTTTTGCGAATCAGTGTCACCAACGAAGGTGTAATCAACATATTGAAGTAGGGATGATGCCCAAGGCTTTTCAAAGCTTGTCTCTATCTTGCGTAGATTCTCGCAACTGGAGTATCTAGCCTGAATACAATTGAAGGCTGTGTGCCTACCATCTTAATTCCTAGTTCTGGTGCTGCATACTGTGAAAGCAGTAACCTAGATCTATGGAGAGATAACCCTTGTGAAGGCGACAACTTTCTGATCCTGACCCTAACCCTAACCCTAACCATAATGCTAAACTGCCGCGAGATTTCGTCCTGACTGGGAAAGCCTCTCGGTAAGGCCTTCGGTGTAGGTCGGTATGCCTCGGTATAGTTGCCCGAGCAATTACCGGTTGAACGTTTAACCCCAGGAACGCGCCCAAGCTCCGTGGGTGTTTGCCGAACCCAATTGCCATCCGTAGCGGGTCCCCCCACCTCTGCCGTCTGGGATCAAGCTGGGGAATTGAAGGTGAGACGAAGGGGATGAGCTATTCTCCCCCAAACTCTCGACTGGTACATCATTTAAGCTCCCGCCCCCCCGACCTCGGCGACGTTGCTCATTAATACCTGCCTCTTTTTTCAACCTCCTTTTGGCTGCTTTGTTCTGCGCGTCGTCTCCTTTCTCTATTGTACAATAAGCCCAGACTTCCCTAAAGCGTAATCGCCGCCATCATGTCTGTTCCCAAAGGGCTCTCGTCCGTGCTGAAGAAAGCACCCTCCGATGTGGTGATCCTGTCGTCGCTGCGAACAGCCGTTTGTCGATCGAACCGGGGCCAGCTGAAAGACGCATACCCCGAAGAACTGCTCTCGACCGTTCTCAAGGCCACACTCGACGCCAACCCCAACCTCGACCCCGCCAAGATCGAAGATGTCGCCGTCGGCGTTGTGCTCTCGGAGCTCGGCGGCTCCAAGGCCGCGCGCATGGCCATGAACCACGTCGGCTACCCCAACGAGACCTCTCTGTACACCGTCAACCGCGCCTGCTCGTCATCGCTGCAGTCGATCGCGCTCATCGCGTCGCAGATCCGGTCCGAGACGATATCGGTGGGCATTGGCGCCGGAATGGAAAGCATGACTCGGAACTACGGAAGCCGCGCGATCCCCGTGGACGTGTGGCCCGCGTTGAAGGAGTCGCCGGTCAAGGACGCGAGGGACTGCGTTATGCCGATGGGCATCACCTCCGAGAACGTGGCGGAGCGCTACGGCGTCTCCAGGGCAGACCAGGATGCGTTCGCCCTGCGCAGCCACCAGAACGCCGCGAAGGCGAGGGAGAACGGCTACTTCGCCCAGGAGATCGTTCCCGTCACAACGAGATACCAAGAGGTGGACAAGCAGGGCAACAAGGTCGGCGAGGAACAGACCATCACGGTCACCCAGGACGACGGCATCCGCGCCAACATTGGCATCGAGGCTCTGCAGAAGCTGAAGCCGGCGTTCAAGCCGGACGGTGCCAGCACCGCAGGCAACTCGTCGCAAGTGTCCGACGGCGCCGCCGCCACACTGCTCATGCGCAGGAGCACCGCCACAGAGCTGGGCCTCACCGACAGCATCATCGGCAAGTTCATCGGGGCCACGACGGTGGGATGTGCGCCGGATGAGATGGGAATCGGCCCCGCTCTTGCCATCCCGAAGCTCCTCGGTCAGTTCGGCCTGGAGAACAAGGATGTGAACCGCTGGGAGATCAACGAGGCCTTCGCCAGCCAAGCAATCTACTGCTTGAGGGCGCTGGGTCTGGAGCAAGCCTACGAGGACGGCAAGGTGAACCCTGATGGCGGTGCCATTGCCTTGGGACATCCTCTCGGTGCCACTGGTGCCCGCATGACGAGCACCCTATTGCACGGCCTGGGCAGATCTGGTGGTGAGGTTGGTGTCGTAAGCATGTGTGTTGGCACCGGCATGGGCATGGCAGGGTTGTTTGTAAGAGAGACTTCCTGAAGTAGAGTAGCTAAGCAACACCCTAATATCTGCAAATACCCTTGGCACTATGACGACCATACTCACCTTCGAGGTCATATATGACTCTGTGATTGATGGCCTTCTCTACCCTCCTCTTTATCATTTGCTTTGCAACATGGCGACATCATATATGTCCGCTTGCAACTGAACAATAGCATTCTGCTCGCATATGTAGGGGGCCCAGTTCCGAATGAGTGGGCTGAGTGACTTGGACATCAAGATGTGGACGCAACGGGGAAGGCAGTAATTATCTAATCTTGTAGAGCCCTGAACGGAGACGCTGCCTCAGCACAGCCATGCATACCATACACTGGCACCAAATTTTGGTGCAATGAAGAGCTTTATAGTACCAAACGAGTGTGGATGGATGATGCATTGAAGCCTGAACTAGAAGCAGGCTGTGAAGCCTGTTAAGGTAGGTACTTGTCGCTTACTATTTGATCAAAACCAGTGTTTGCAAGTCACTGCTAACAAAACCGTACCGCAGACATGCTTGGCTTACCCCACTTGCGCTGCGTTTGAATGGCGGGTGACCTGCCTGCACCTTGACAATGTTGGCGCTGTACTCAGCCGATATCTTGTAGAGGCCGGGTTAACCAGCGGAATGATACACGGGATAAGCTGAGCAGGCTGGGCAGAACGGGGCCTTGGTAGACGGACACTGTTGCCTCCTCTACCTCTCCAAATCCCAACATAATTACATATCTCGTTGCAGAGTCGATTCTTTACAAATTCCTAGCCGTTGACATTTGCGACATTATGAAAGTGGTAGGCGCCGTAGCAAGCTTCACCGCCATCGGCCAGGTTCTAGTCGCTGGACGACGCCATGTCATCGATGTTCTCCGAGCAATTCCCGGCATCGGAGACGAGCTGGCTTGGCTCAACAACGAGGTCAGTACAACGGCTGAGGCTCCGCTACTCGAAGCAAAGTTGACTCCATGGCCCACCTTGTAGATCGAAACCCTGCGATTAGTAATTGAAGAAGCAGACATGTGGGGAACACGCACCGATCGATCCTTACCAAAGACGCCGCTGCTGGATTCAGAAGATAAAGACGCATTACGCATTATGATTTCTCGTTACGAGGGCGGTGTAGACACCGTACAGACGCCACTACACCTTGCTGCTAAACAAGCGGACCTCAACAAGATGCGGCAGGCTGTTGTCCGCTGGTGCGTCCCTGACTGCCACTTCAGACGGCGAGTCAGTCCTCGATTGTCTCATACGGACTGATGCTGAAAAAGACACATTCCGAGTGGCTCTGCGAATGCTTTTGAAGGCAGGCGCTGACCTGGAAGCACGAGACTCGTTGGGGGAAACCCCGCTTGTCACTGCCATTGTGTGGGACCGCCTATTAGTTGCTCTCGAGTGCCTTGTGGAGGCAGGCGCAAGCACGGCAATGGTCGGTCCATGGCGCAACGTCCTCCATCTGGCAGCGCTTAATGCTGGGTACGAGGCGCTTTCATATTTGGAGAGTCTGTCTCTTTCCGGAATCAATGTAGACCTTGTCGACAAGGAAGGCGACACCGCGTGGGACTGCTTAATTTGGGCCTCCTGCATTGAAGACTGGAGGTTATCGGATTATCGCAGGCCAAGCTCAGAAGAGAAGCGGGCAACTAAGGACCCGGGGTGGAACGTGGTTCCTCGAACAGCAATGCTTCCTCTGCCTCGGAGTTGATACATAATACACGTGTAGTTTCCCGACTTCTATTCCTTCCGTTAAGAGTCAAAGACTGAAGTGGCTCGGCCCATCGGCCCCACTCGCCGCACGACCGGAGACGCCGAAGTGCAGGAGCGGTTCAACTTGACAGTCTCAAGCGCTGTTTCCCTGGATTCCGGAAGTCACACGAGGGGAGGGGGCGGTTTGCTACAACTGGACGTTTGGCAGTGGCGACCGGGAGAGTTCGTCCGATGCTATGGAGGGGCTTAGGATGGAGGGGCTTAGCAGATCCTCTCGAAACAATTACCGGGGGCACCGTCGACATGGACCTACACACTTAGGCAACAAGGAACGAGCGTAGCACATACCTACACCTACACCGATCGCACTACCACTACCAACAGAGGGTTTTTAGTCTTCAGTATTAGCGGAACAAGAGGCCTACCAGGTAGAGACTCGCTGAGCACAACAGTACACTAGTTTGGCAATTCCCCGGACCCGCGCAGCCGAATGCGAATGGCGACTCATGGCTTCGCGTCATTGGTGGCTTGTCTCTTCTCGGCCCAGCTCAGCTCTCGGCCTGTGGCTTGCTGACCTCCAGCAGGGCTGACAGGCTCATCGCAGGCACCGGATGCCCCGCGCAGTGACTGCGCCACGGTAAGAATGACGAAGAGAGATCTAACCCCCGTTGGGCGCGCCGCATGCATGCATGCATGCATGCTGTGCCCCTCCCTAGCAATTTCCGCAATTCCCGTTTCTGGTGCGTCTGATGCATCTCCCATACCGGTAGTAGTGCGAGCGCATGTCTGTCTGTCTGTCTGTCATCCTTTTAAACATCCAGCTCCTCTCCCTGCTTCTTGGCCGAGATCCGTTCCGCTTAGCACAAGCAGCTCATACAGCGAAGTATCATTTAACAAACACTCATATCGCAGTCCCACTCGATAGCGACTCCCAGATCCGGCATGTCTGCGAACGATTATTACGGAGGAGGCGGCGGCAGCGGCCACGGACAGTACCAGCAGCAACATGGCTACAACCAGGGCGGCGGCTACGCACCCCAGCAGCCCAACTATGCACAGGTACGCAGCATCACTGTCTTGTTTCTTCGGCCATGGCATGCTGAATTTTCTATCAAGGGCCAGCAGCAACAGTATGGCGGCTACCCCCCTCAGTCGCATTCCCCGTACCAGCAGGGAGGCGGCTACAACGCCCCCCCTCAGCAGCAGCAGCAGCAGCAGCACGGATACGGCGGACCTCAGCAACCGACCTACGCCCAGGGCGGCCAGCATCAGCAGGGCTACGGCCACGACAACCGAGGCAGCTCTCCCTACCCCCCTCAACAGCAGTACGACCAGCAAGGATATGCGCCTCCTCATGGCGGACAGCCACAATACGGCGGCGGACAGCCCCAGTACGGTGGCCAACCTCAATACGGTGCGCCCGGTGGTCCAGGCGGCCCCGGTCAGGACGAGCGCGGCCTCGGCGCCACGTTAATCGGTGGCGGGGCTGCCGGATGGGCGGCGAACAAGGCTGGCGGTGGTCTCCTCGGCACACTCGGCGGTGCCATCGTAGGGGCCGTTGGCGCCAACATGTTGGAGAACAAGTTTGAAAAGTGAGCTCCTCTTCTCGCCACGAAAGACGTTCGGACGGACACGCACTGACGAGATTGCAGGAAGCACAAGAAAGACAAGAAGCACAAGAAGGACAAGCACCGCAAGCGCAGCGGGAGCTGCAGCTCGAGCTCAAGCAGCGACTAAGAGTCGGGTCCGATGGAACACTTGAGAGCGTACAACCTCACTCACGATGAAACCAAGCTCCCTTCGGGTGCGGCGCCCCATTTGGATGATACCCTCCCTCCCCTCCGATACAACCACTTGTCAGGCGCACCGGGAGAACGACGGCCGACGACTGCTTGAATAAATGCTGTTTTACGAGTTTGGACAAATAATAGATGTTAATTAATGTCTTGTCAATAACGTAGTATGAATGACAAAAAAAATCAAAATCAACTGCAAACACGGCATGCTCGCCGCCCTGGCGCGTCAAGTCACAAGCTGTCGCCTTAATTCTCCATAATATCTCACACAAAACACATGATGTACAGTAGCCCTCCTTTACTCCATCTGCTTCAGATCACTGGCGACCTCGAACGACGCGTCCGTCTTCGCGCGCACCTCCTCGACGTCGACGCCCGGCGCCACCTCGGTCAGCGTCAGACCGCCGTTCTTGCGGTCGACCTCGAACACGCACTACGGCCCGGCATCAGCAGGATTCTCGCAAACGGCAGCAGGGGGGGATAGAGGCGCGCAACCTACCAAGTCGGTGATGATGGTGCTCACGACGCGGGCGCCCGTCAGGGGCAGGGTGCAGTCCTGCACGATCTTGGAGGAGCCGTCCTTTGCGACGTGCTCGGTCGCGACGACGATCTTTGTGTTGTCCGGGTTCGACACCAGGTCCATGGCGCCGCCCATGCCCTTAAACACCTTCCCGGGGATCATGTAGTTGGCCAGGTCGCCCGTGGCGCTGACCTGCAGCGCGCCGAGGATCGAGACGTCGACGTGGCCGCCGCGAATCATGCCGAAGGACTCGGTGCTGTCGAACGTCGAGGCGCCGGGGACGAGCGTCACCGTCTCCTTGCCGGCGTTGACGATGTCACTGCGGCGGCGGGCTTTTCAGTTCCTGGCGATCCAGGTGAAAGGGTATAGATGAAAGTGCACTCACGCGTCGACTTCGTCCTTTGTTGGGTAAGGGCCCATGCCCAGGATGCCGTTCTCGGACTGGATCCAGACGTTACGTCCGGCGGGCAAGAAAGAAGGCGCCAGAGTCGGGATTCCTGTGACCGTCAGCACACTTTTTCTATCCTTTTCATTCTCAACTCAGTTCGGCTTGTGCGACTCACCAACGCCGAGGTTGACGTAAAAGCCCTCGTGCAGCTCCTTGGCCGCGCGTCTCGCGATGCGGTCGCGGCGCTCCTGCGCGCTGTTCTGGGCTTTCGACGGGCCTGTGCCATCGGCGCTGTCGGGCCTCGTCTTGAGTATCTCAATGTTCTTCTCGGCGGTGGAGGGCACGATGCGGTCGACAAAGATGCCGGGCAGGTCGACGTCGTTGGGGTCGATGGCGCCGACCTCGACGATGTTCTCCGCCTCGACGATGGTGACGGCGGCGGCCTTGGCCATAATGGGGCCGAACGCCTTGGTGGTGTACCTGCATCGGAATCAAGCCGAGTTAGCGCGGTTCTACGGCCGGGGACAGTCCTCGACATTGGATGTCGGACGCACCTGAACACACAGTTGCCAGCGGCGTCGACCTTCCATGCCCTCAAGATGGCAACGTCTCCAGTCAACGCCGTCTCCATGAGATAGGTCTTGCCGTTGAACTCCCTCGACTCTCTCTTGCGGCCGCGCTCCTTCACGGCGCCGGAGGGGCCCAGTCGCACGGGAATGTCGCCGCTCTGCACTAACGAGTCTGCGGCAGTCAGCGCGGCCCAGACCCCGGTCCCGATCATATGTCACCTACGAGCTCCAGTGGGGGTGAAGAAGGCCGGGATTCCAGCACCTCCGGCGCGGATCCTCTCGGCAAGCGTTCCCTGCGGGCACAGCTCAATGCCGATCTGTCCCGTCAGATACTGCTTCTCGAGGGCCTTGTTGTTGCCGAGAAACGAGATGATCAGGCGGTTCACTTGGCCAGCCTTGGTGAGGATGGCCAGACCGCCCTTGCCTTCTTGGCCGGCGTTGTTCGACACTGCCGTCAGGGAGTGCAGGTTCTCGGCGCCTCTGCGGTTGAGCGCGCCGATGAGGGTGTCTGCGGGCGAGCATGTCAGTGAATTCCGGCGCCCGTTGATGGCGACTATTCCGAGCTTTCGCAATCGTTACCTGCAACGCCGCACAGTCCGAAGCCGGAACTTAGGATGGTCGATCCGCTCTTGATGTCTGCTACGGCTTCGTCCGCCGAGGCGTACAGCTTCGAGCCGCCCCTCTTGGCCGCCGGCGCCTTCTGGGACCTGCGGACCGGCGTTGTGGCGATGCCGCGGCATGTTGCGACGCCGAGGCCCTTTGCGCGGGGGAACCGTTGCGGCTGCGCGCAGACCGCAGGCGAAGCTGTGAAGGACGCGCGGATGAGCACCCGTGGGCGCAATTGGCGAGCAATTGAAGACATATTGACCTGTTTGCTGGTTGTCTAAAGCTGTAGAGAGCCTGCGACGAGAACCCCGAGCTGTTCCGACAAAGATTACAGGAATAAGACACGCGGGAAATACAGAAACAGAAAAGAGGGTTCCAACTGCCGGTGACACCTTGAGACCTCGGGATAGGTGGGCGCGACACATCTTTTTCAACGGGTTCCCGGGTGGGAGCCGTCGGGGGTTCTTTTGCGCACCGACGACACAACGACTACAAACCAGCATCAACCAAGGGTCCTCTCGGCCAGAGGAGGTCACCAGGGGGGGTTTCTCTGACGTCTTCCGATGGCGGGGGGAGCACAGGGATCTGAGGGACCACGAGGGCGTGTTCATACCAAGCGGCCCTCGGTGCGCAGAAGTAGACTCCGGGCCCGCCCCTAGCGTCGCGGGGTATGGCTCAGTGAATACCGGCCGCCGCCGCCCATTGGTGTGGACGGATAGCGGCATGTTTTCATGGGAGATCCGGGGAATTGGAGAGATGGCCTGCGGGGTATGAACTGTTGAGGCGACCCCGGCAGATTTGAAGTCCAGGGAAGACGGGCTTCAAAACGACAGAGGAACCCCAGGTCTCGACATTGCTTGGCTCACCTTGGCGAAGGTCTTCTTGTCTTGTCTTGTCTCTCACCGTCCATCTGGCGGAGTAGAGTGTCCGTTCAGTTCGAGCCAAGCAGCCATCCCACCCGCCATGACTACCAAAGGCTTCGACATGGACCCTAAAGCTGAGCACGATGAGAACGAGTTCGGCGGTGACGTTGAGCGTCAACGCGTCCTCACCAAGACGCTTCTCTTCAAGGTCGACACCAGGCAAGTCTCTACGAATCCATTGGTGATGATGAATGACTGCAGTATCACATCGGATGGGCCAAGACGCTAACATGAGCTGGATAATGAACAGGGTCCTGCCGCTGCTCGCCCTCCTCTTTCTCTGCTCCTTTCTCGACCGAACCAACGTCGGCAATGCAAAGATCATTGGCATGGAGAAGGATCTTGGCATCTCCAACAGCCAATATAACCAGGGCTTGGCCATCTTCTACGTAACATACATCGCCAGGTACGACATTACTTTCGGCTGATCTCCAGCCCACCCAGACCCCCATCAATCCCATGTCCCGACCCCACACGCGTCCCGTTCGCTAATGCAGAAGCCCAGCGAGCTGCCAAGCAACCTCGTCCTGAAAAAGGTCTCGCCCAGGATTTGGCTTCCGTTCCTGACCTGCGCGTGGGGAATCGTCACCATGTGTCTCGGCTTTGTCCGCAGCTACGGCAGCTTCGTCGCCGTTCGTGCCATCCTGGGCATGACCGAGGGCGGACTGCTGCCCGGCATGGTGCTGTACCTCTCCGGGCTCTACACCCGCGGAGAGCTGGCCCTCCGCATCGGCATCTTTTACACGGCCGCATCCCTCTCCGGCGCCTTTGGGGGCCTTCTTGCAAGGGGCTTATCTGCCATCGGCCCGGCGGGCGGCCTCGAAGGATGGAGATGGGTGTTCGTCGTGGAGGGGCTTATCGTGAGTCCCGGCATCTCGTCCGTACTGTGGACAAAGCGGCTCTGACACGTCAAACTAGACCGTCGCCTGCGGAATCATTGCCGCTATCGGTCTGCCCAACAACTTGGTTACCGCCAATATTTTGACCCCAGAAGAGCGCGAGTGGGCTATACTCAGGCTCCAGACCAACGTCGTCCATGGTCGATTCAAGTACGTGCAAGCATCCGATGGAGCCGTCACGCAAGACCTGGATGCAAGAGGCTGACATCGCTTCTCAGTTCCGCCAACGAAAGAGAGGAGAAGTTCCGTTGGTCTGAGGTTGGCCGTGGTGTTTTCAACGTACAAGTATGGCTGAGCGCAACCGCATACTTTGCCATCCTGTCTGGCCTGTACTCCTTCGGCCTCTTTGTAAGTCTTCGCCGCGCTGCGCGGGTGGTGGCGCAACTTCATTCATCCTTTGCTTTGTGTTTCCCACCCCCTTTTTTTATACTTATTTAATACTTCTTTTCTTTTTTACCTAACGGTGCCGCCCTAAAAGCTCCCAACCATAATCAACGACTTGCACATCGCGGCCAACACCAACGAGGTCCAATTGTGGTCCGTAATCCCGTACGCCGTCGCAACTCCTGTCACAGGTGAGTACTTCACCGCCAAGATGCCTTGAAGCAGTGAACGGGCCCATGCTAACATAGCCGGTCAGTTCTCGTGGCCTTCTTGTCAGATCGCCTTCGCCTGCGCGGCGTCCTGATGCTCTGCGTCCTTCCCATCTCGATCGCTGGCTACGCGGTCATCGCCAACATCACGTCGCCGCAGGCGAGATTTGCAATGACCTGCTTGATGGCCATCGGCATGTACAGCGCTGTTCCGTGCGTCTTGGTTTGGAACTCCAACAACTCGGCCGGCCACTACAAACGCGCCACGACATCAGCGTTGCAGCTCGCTGTTGCCAACTGCGGAGGATTTGTCGCTAGTAAGCCAAGGGTCCCATCCTAAGTGGAAGTCATACTGAACGGTGCCCCAGCTTTCATCTATCCCAGCTCCGAAGGCCCGTTCTATCACAAGGGCCACACCGTTATCTTGGGGTTGTTGTGTTATGCGTGGGTAGCGTAAGTCGACCCTCGCTGATGCTCTCACTTCGCACACGACGTACTGACAATGGTGGCGATAGCACTCTCCTGAACGTCCTCTGGTGCAACAAGATCAACCGTGATAAGGCGGCAGGGAAGTACGATGAGCATTTGGGCTCTGGCGATGACCGGGAACCCAGTTTCAAGATGGTGCTGTAGGTACATAACCAGGGATGTTCATGAAAACGGATCATGGAGAAAATGCTTGGAAAGAATACATTTGGATAGCATGGGCATCTATCCTCACGAGGGACGACAGGGTTGCCTCTTTTCTATCTTGTTGTGCCTTTGTGGGAATGTTTGATTTTAGCGCCACGTAATAGACGTTTTTCTCCGTTTTCCTGATAGGCCTCCTTTAAACTTTTAATTTCCAAGGACAGTAGCAGATCCAAGTGTGGCTGGCATAAGTCTGTCACCGCTATTCCTCAAGGTCAAAGAGCACTGGGAATGAGAAAACACTCCATTTATTGCATTTCCGCACGATAACAGGCTTGGGATGCTCCAGTTCCGAACCCCGGTATTTTACATCTCGTTCGTAAACCAACACAAGACCCTCGTTGCTCTACAACTTGGACTCACGCGCGGGCGCAAAGTTGGTCCTCGCCGCCCCGCCAATCGCCTCCGTGATGGTATCAACCGAGTTCAGAATCCACTCGCTGCCCTCGTCGCTCGCCAGCCACTGTGCGCCCTGGATGTCATCCTGGCTGTCCGCCTTGAACGTGCCGTCTTCCAGCCCCTTCCTCAGTCCGAAGACGTGCGACAGCACCTGCGGGCCGACGCCCGACTGTGCCCTCAAACACGAGATGGCAACGACGGATGTCAGGACTCTCCCTACGCTCGCCAAGCCGCCGCGCTCCTTGGGATCCGACAACAGCCCTGCGTAGTGGCTGTTCAGGATGTGCACCGGCAAGTCGGGGTGCGACTGCGCCAGTTTCTCGTACAACTTGACCTCGAAAGGCGCGTATATGGAGTCCCAGAGTGCCTGGCCGCGGGCAGTGATGTCGCCAATGTTCTGCGCGTCGGGCGTGCGCGTCGGCTTCGTCTCCAGCTGCGCGGCCACATCTTTGGGGAGGCTGGCGTAGAATGCGTTCAGGCAGTTGATGGTGCGCGGGATGCCGTTGAAGCTGATGCACTTGAGGCCGATCTCGCGGATGAACTCGGCCGTCTCGCGCTTGTCCGGCCGGCCGGAAGACGACGCGACGTTGTAGAGAGACTCGAGGGATTCGGGAGAGTTCATAGTGAATGTAGCTGCGGCCTGCGGCGCGGAGCGTCAGTTGCGGTTGCGAGACGTTGCAGCACCGACTCAATGCGGATCGACCGGGCACTCGGGCTCGGTGGCAAGCTGGGCGCAATGGGTCTCTTACCGATATCGCCAGCCATGGCTTTGTGCCGACGTTTTTTGAGGCCGCATCGCGCGCAATGGTCTGGTAAACTTCCCGGATGTGCGACGGCGCTGGGGTCTGGCCGGGGCGCGCAAAGGGCGCGTTAATGAGGGCCTTCAGTGACGGTGAGAGCCTCGACATGTTGTGCTCTGGTTCGCGATCTCTGCTGGACTGTTTCTGCTTCAATTGCCTCTGTGAGGGTGCGTCATCCATCAGCACGAGACCCGGGGCAGCGCGGGTGGGATGCGGAAGTGGTTTTGTTTTCCCAGCCGAAAGGAGTCGGAGGGGTTCCGCGGTTCGGGACACAGAAGAAGACCCCCGAGCGAGGGCCTCGGACTCATAAAGAAGCGCCGAGATGGCGGTTCCCATGTGACATCAGCGTGGGGAACCCTGACTCGATTGTTCAACATTGCGCCGACCTGCCGAGTACGGCCCGGCGCTACATTTGGAGTCCGAGAGGTATAGCAGGGATCCGGCTCATGAACGGCGCTTGTCACCGGCTTGGAGCTTGGGAGATGGAAATGGGTGGGCAGGGGCAGGGGCATGTTGAAGTCAATGCCGTATTACTTTTATCAAAACCGCTTGTCCCAGAGGTCGGAATCCTTGAAACTGATTCTGAGGCCACGTTTTGGACCTCTGCTGCATATTCCCGTACGTACGATGGCCAACGGCAACAAGCAAAAGGAGCCTTTTTGGCTTGGGTAGGTAATAGCGATTGTCAAGCATGACACGTTCCTGGGGTATCAACTGACTTGTTGGCTACAGAGGTGCCGCGGCATCAATGGCCGTATGTTTTAGTAAGTCCGGAAATCCCAAGTCTCGTCTCGACCTTTTGGCCATAATGCTGACCGCACAACCATAGCGCATCCACTGGACCAGACAAAATAGTACGCACGTTGTTGGTTCGAGAGTATAACAAGCGATGGCCACTGACCACCACAGTCGGATGCAGGTTCTGAAATCGCGAGAGTCCATGTTTCGCACCATGTACCGATTCGCGGCACGGGACGGTATGCACCTCCCATGCTTTGCACTACGATTCTCTGCTAACAGAAGGGGGGGGGGGAAAGGATTTTTCTCGCTTTGGTCGGGACTCTCAGCATCAATATTTCGACAGACGACCTACTCCACTGCACGGTTCGGTCTAAACAACTACTTTGCGCAACGGGTGAAACAATGGACTGGTAAAGAAAAGTTGACGACAGCGATGACAATATCATGTGCTGGGTTGTCCGGAGGTATGGCGGGGCTAGTGGGAAATCCTGCCGAGGTGAGCAACTCAATAGCCAGACACGCCCTCCCCTACCAGGGATGAGCTAACCGGGCCCAGGTTGTCCTCGTCCGAATGTGCGCCGATGGAGCAAAGAACGTCGGCGAGCGGTTCGCATACTCCAATGCCATCGAGGGCCTCTACAGGATAGGAAGGGAAGAAGGGCTGGGCGCATTCACTAGAGGCATCTCCGCCAACGTTGTTCGCAGCGTGCTCATGAGTAAGTCAACGAACCTCGGAAAAGACTGACTCGTTGGCATTGGAGCTAACTGAGGAATGACAGATGTGGGACAAATCGCTACGTAAGTGTGCCAAAGGAACGGACGACCAACGAGGAGTCGTGTGGTGTGGTCTAGCGGAACAAGCAAGCTAAAGCACGAAAACAGATACTCGACGGCAAAGCGGATCCTCTTGCAAAACACTGAGATGAAGGACGATATCAAAACGCACGCCGTTGCCTCTCTCTTCGCGGGAACCGCGGCGACGACGATATGCGCGCCGGCCGACGTTCTCAAGAGCAGGATCCAAAGTGCCGCCGCGGGAGGTCCAGGGGCGAACGTGAGTGTTGACGTGAAACCCCTGTCCATATATGAGGTTACTGATCACGCCTGTAGTCTCTACTTCGCATCGTGCAAAACGGCCTTCGTGAAGAGGGTGCGGTATTCCTCATGAAGGGATGGACTCCGGCGTGGCTAAGACTGACGTAAGTTGTACTGAATGGTAAAAGTGACGATGTTGCTAACGCTCGTGTGCTGCAGGCCAAACACCGTCCTGACGTTTGTATTCATGGAGCAGCTGCGGCAGCTGACTCAGTGGCAGTTCACTGCCCCGGTTGAGACAATGAAGGCCTGATGTGCCCAAGCCTCTGGAGACGGCACATCTCAACCTTCAAAACCCAAAATCTGTTAGGTTGGGCCAGCTCAGCCAGTCAAAGTGGTTCATGTCGTCCCAGGACAAGCCTGAAAAGGTGGGATCGAACTCGTTGCCGGGCTGGTTGAGGACCTCGGCAATCTGATCGTCGGACATGCTAGAGAGCTGTAGAGTCCCGGGCCACATCTGCGACTCCACGTAAGGGGGCTGTGATATCGTGGGTCCCATCGAGTTGATGGGAGGGGATGCCGCGGCGGTCGGGCCAGGATGCGTATTGGCTTGGGACTGGCCATCCCCAGCGGTGGCCGCCTTTTTCGCGATATGTCTTAGGTATTTTCCATATAGTGTCGACAGACCATTTCTGTGCTTCGTAGCTGATCCAATACGCTCCAAGACACCAGCCGTCTCCTCAATGAGGTTCCGAATGCTGGGCGCCAACATCGAGCTTCCTGTAGCATAGGCGCTCAGTGTCAGCGCGAAGCAAGCTGCAAATGAAACCATAATGGTGGTGTTGTTCGGGATCGACTGGAGTTGCGACTCCCCTTGTATGGCTGCTCGCATGACGGTCACGGCGGAGGAGAGTCCGGCCGTGCGGAAGAACAGTCGGACCTCCATCGGCGCTGTCGGGTGGTTGATGACGGCGCCGTAAGTTGAAAGACGGGTGTGCGTGACGAGGATCTCAACGTAGGGCGGGAGGCGACATTGGGGTCCTGTGCCAATCGATAATCCCCACTCGGTTTGCCATAAGTCGAAGAACCTAGTGATTGCACTCTCTATGGACTGGGCAATGAGTCCTCCATCTGTAGATACTCCTTGCGACCCGTCGCAGAGCGCACGAACCGTGTTGAGGAGGCCGTCCAAGTCCCGGCGAAGGACGGCCATCGAGATGAGGTGACCGTCCATGGGGTCTGCAATGCTGGACCTATGCCACCGGTCGCAGTCTTTGATGATCCGAGTGACTGGAACAGTGTAGGGCCGGCCACGGGCCAGTGACATGCCTCGCTCGAGAACGAAGAGGGCAATCCAGCAGCGCTCACGGCGTCGGAGGAGACGCTGGCCTAGATAAGAGGTCGGCTCGATCTGGCCGAAGCCGTCCATTGCGAGCGCGGTGCGAGGGTCAAGACAGTCTCCGCGCGCCAGGGCAGCCTGAGAGCCGGAACCGAGGAAATCCATGGGAATCAGGAGCTTGTGCAAAGACAGGTCAATGGCGATTGTGGCAGCCATGTTCACGTACCAGCACGTCTCATCGTCGGTGCTATGCTGACCAGGGAACATCCACGGGACGTTAACCATGAACGCGAGAACAATCTCGACGGACTTGTGCCGCTTGGCGATGACCCTATGGGCAAGAGTCTTGCAGTGGTTCGACAACCTCTTGGACAACGCGTCGGCGGACGGGATGAAGAGGGCTGACGCGGCCATGATCGAGGTGCACAGGAAGGCAGATCGCGATCGGGTGAACGATGGGGTATAAATCTTTGGGTCTAGACCCCAGCGGGTGTGAGCAAGATTGCCATGGAAGCTGCAAAGTGAGTTAAACGACACGCTCGTTTGATGCCTGGCCGCACGTGCGGTGTAGGTGTGTCACTTACAAAGCGAAAAGAGATTCGGCTTCTTCTCCGGTCACGAGACCCATGGTGATGGGGTCGATGTCGTCGCCAACGTCGAAGTTGAGGCGAACAGCGGTGAAGAAGGACTGCATCTCGGGGTCCTCATCGACCTGCTCGGCGTGCTGGTTCTTGCGGCCGGGGCCGGGACCCGGCAGCTTCGGCGAGAGGCCGCTGATGGGCTTGGGCGAGAGCCGCAGGTTTGAGGCGCGCGCCAGCAGCTGGAGCGGGTTCTCGGCATCGTCGATGGCCAAGCTCTCCTCATTGTGATGATGCAGACTCATGTAGGTGTTGCTGTCTGGGGTGTTGTTCAATTCATCATCATCGTCAGATGAGATGTCGGGTTGGTCGGGGCTATCGAAATGCGACGAACCCCGCCTTAAGTGTGTGGAGGCGGTAGTTGACCGAGCAGCTCGAGTGCCCTCCAGGAGTGCCTGGAGATTGCCGATGGCCTTGTCATCTTCAGAGTTTTGCTCGCCGGTTCTTGCTCTCTTGATGGCCTGCTCTATCTGATATAGAGCTTTGTCTAGACCCTTTCGCTTGCTATTGCGCGTAACCAATGATCAATACGATTTTCTACAGTTTGGGGGGGGTTGTGCTTCGATGCCTACACGGTCGAGGGTGCCCAACAGTGAACACCAACAGACCGGTTAGAAAATGGGGGGAGGGGGGCGGTGGATTGGGTCGCCGTACTTTTTGATGCCTTTCTGCCTTCCAGCATGGAATGTAGGCCGAATGCACTCAGAATCGAGCTGAATGCACCTCTTGCATTTGTTCTCATGTGGAGAATAGTCGCACTTGATCTTACTTCGGCGGCAGACCAGACAGGCGGCCTGCTTTGGACGTAGTGATTGAGAATCCTCCATCCAGGTGAGGGGACGGTCAGAGGAGCCAGGTGCGCTATGGCGATCTCGGTGAAGGGCCCAAGCAAGCGGCAAGCGGAATGTTCAAAGCACGCGTTCTGTTATTCTCAAAGATGGTGAATGACTCTTGGGTATGCCGAGATGAGCACTTGATCCAATATCAGATATGGTCAGTTGGCGATACAGACAAGCTACCCCTAGAGCAGACAGCTCTGCTGAAGATGGAAGTGCTAAAACATTGGGACCTTCGGTTGACGAGATGTCGAATTACTTGAAGGGGCCTGGCGGTAGAGGGGGAGGACTCGTGCTCTGTGACTCGCGTGAAGCCGGAATCCTTGGGGTAACGAATGAGGGCACGAATCAGCACTCGCCTAAAGACCCGTCTACCGACAGAATGAGTTTAGTCATTTCAGGCTTTCTCTTGGCGGTTGCTGGACATTACATAAAGCTTTAGGTCTTTAAAGCTGGGCGTCCTCGCTGTCCCTATGCGCCGTCGAGGTGCTGCACTTGACGCATATTTGGAGACCATGTCGAATAGTTCTCAGCAGCCTCTTCCAGTGCTTTGTTTGCCGGTGTGATAAAGAGTGCATGTAATGGCCTGGAAAACTAGACTACAGCATTCTGGCCGGATTCGCATCGATTCGAACGACCCGAAACCAAAGCCCCCCAAAATGATCGATCAATGAGCGTCCAGTGGCGCATGCAGTATCATTACCAGTGTCTCAACGGGTACAGGCTAATTATGACATCTCCAACATTAGAACACATTGACATCCTCTGTAGAAGGGTAATAACACCCGCATCATTTTGGGGGTGAGCAAGGGCTTCGCTGTGTACTCTATCAAGAAGCTGAATCCTTGGCTCAACGCTTAAGTATCACGCGCCCGTGTTCTCATTCCAGTAATAATCCCCTTCGTCCAGCAATCAATCACATACCAGCCTGCAATATGCCAAGGCCGAAAGCAACGAACCGCCGCGGAGCCAAGCTCCGCGACTCCGTGTCTGTGTAACATCTCGTCTTCTGTGACGGTCACGCCACCAAAAGAAGTGGCTAAGTTCCTCAAACATATCCGGTCTATTGCCGCTCATCCAGCCGCTGTCACTTCCTATCTCCACGATTCCTTTGTGCGAGGTTCCATTTAATATGGCATTTTCTCAAAGTGGTTTCCAAACATCAAGGACGGGCAGTCGACTATTCGAGGACTTGGTTAATCAGTCAACCTGTTTGGAGGGCATATGACCACTTAAGCATTTATCAGAACTCTGCGGCCACCTGAGACTATGAATCCGGTAAGGAGACTGGCGGCTGCGCAGGATTCCTTGTTTGAGGCCCTTCGGCTTCTTGTGCAGATGATGCACAAATACCCAGCCCTCGCCGAATTGCTGAACGGCAGTCTGACCGAAGTCATATTCTATGTGGTGAAATTTTGGGAGAAAACACGTTTCAGAGAGACTCGACTAGAGCAACGTCTTGCTGAGCTTATCAAAATCTCACCAAAAACCGAACTCTAGATAAACTGTATTATTCTTACGCAGCAATTACTCTTGGATTGAATCTGGGTAAGATGTGGCTGATATGGTTGATAGAAGCTTGCAGGAGCGCAGGAAAAGGTCTTTTCAAGCCGTAGTCAGGAAGGTTGTGCTTTTAGGCCATATCAGCGCTCATCATTTCAGTTACATCGGTTTCTGGACATTCACGCAGAGACTCTCTTATGGACTAGGCGTTTTACCAATCACCCCAGCACTGTGGAGGAGATATAAACCTTTAGTGACCTCCGTACGGTAGAGTGATTTAAATTACTCAGCAGCGTTTCCAGACCATTTACGCCACAAACTAAGATTCGACGTCGCAGAGGGGATTCAATTAGCGAACAAGATCATGGTCCAGTTGCTTGAGACCGTCTCGGCGGGTCTCAGAGAACCAAGTTTCTAAAGCCAAATCGTCACGGGCTCATGGCACTACCTGCTGTAGTCGTTGAATAGCGCTTTCGAATGATTAACGACTTTCAAAACGCGCGAAAGTGATTGATAACAGTCGCAGCAGTGGATGACCCCAAGGATGTTTCCACTTGGGAAACTTTGTGGGAAGGTATGGTGCGGTCATTCTCTCAGCCTCCAAGACTAGGAAGCCATCAAGTATACTAATGACAAAGACATGGCATGAATACGCGAGCCTTTCAGATCAGCTTTGGAGTGGACGCCCGGAGATAGCGCCTGCTGTCTCGATGAAATGAAATACTGGCTACCAAGCCCATCGGAAACGCACGATAGCAGAGTTACACTTGCTAGAGATGCTGCTCATCCTATGTTGCCATGCAAGTCTGGTCTTGATCACAAACTCAACATCCGCCCCTCGTTGCACTACATCGCCATTTGCTCCTGTGACATTCAGTCCGGGGACAAGGATTGCAACATGCCATTATCGATGTGCAGAAGTACCATCGGACTCACGCAATTAAGGGGTACCGACAGCACGATTAACCGGGAGGAGATCGTGTCAGCTTACGGACTTGATGTGGTCGAGAGGGGCTGTAAAGCAGTTGTGCAATCCCTGAAAGAGGCTGGAAATTCGCTGGATATCAATACTGTTGGCCAAACAGTTGTGGCTACTCAGGGGCATGGCATATCCGTGTGAACAGGCAGTAGCTTATGCGTCAGATGAAGAAATAGCCATCGAATCCTTTAGGCTAAGGTCCTAGGCTACTTTGATGGGAATATCCCACTGACTAAGCGCAGAAATCCAATTCGGTGACATTGTGTCTCGATTTACTTTCTACTGGCCTGCACGCCATTTTGGTGACGGGTCAATGACACGTTGGTAGACTGACGGCTTAACGTTCGCTAGAGAGGGGATGTGCTGTTCTACGTGACGTGACCGAGTCGTCATCTTCAGCCATCTTTATCCCTGTAGACCCCGTTGGCCTCACACTCCGGTTGATGACGGGTTTTCTCGTCTAAATCAAGATAACTGATGCATAAGATGGCCAGCGCCCCGTACTGCGACAACCAGCCTTATCATCGTTTCTCATCGAAATATTGATCATAGTACGCGACCTACTGACCGCCAAGATGAGCTGCGATCAATCTCAAACGCGGTCACATACGCTAGCATCGTCCGATATTGTCCATACGAACACTGCAAAGCTCAGTGAGGACCGATCAGTTCATGATCTAGGATGGAACGAGAAACTTGACCACGACGCTAAACCCTGGATCCATGGCACACATAATGAAGACATTTGGGTGCTTGTGCGACGGCTTAACAAGGTGATTACCGGTATATTTATAATTACTTGTATGGATCGTTGTGTCTAAACATCATTAGTCAGTGTATGAAGTCAAGAGTGCAAGGGAAATCCCTTATGGCGGCCTGGATCTCACTGTTGCAGAGGGTTCGGAGAACTCTCCGAACAAACTTCGCAGCGAGATGGAAAGGCTCTACATGGGACTTGTGGGTATTCAAGCTCTGTATACGTTGTTATATGGTCTGACTTGACCCTCTAGGTTCTTGGGCTTTTCTCGTTTGCAAAGACTACAGCACGGCTTCGCTCATGGCGCGAACCACGAAGGACAGGTGTATTCTGCACAGTGAGCCCTTCCCACCATCAAATGCTTTCTCTTCTCCTGATGTAACATGACTTTAACGGTGCTAGGTTTATTTCATTGCATGGCTCCTGGACTACCTGAATTTGCTCTTCGCGGTTGTAGTCATTGCCCTGACTTTATCACCCAGAACTCGCACGATCCTCTTTCCGCCCGCACCACTCGCCATGGTCGACATCCGTGACGGTAGTATTGCGAAGCCTATGGGCGGCATACTCGGGTCAACGGACGCTGCAACTGGTGCTCCCCAGAACCTCAAGGGGGAGTCTGTTGAGAACGAAGCCAGCAATTTCATCACGAGTGTCTCAGCCATCGCCACTAACTTACTGACCGGCAAAGATCCGCATGGCGCCCCGAATGAATTTGATGGATCGAGCGAGCAAGGTTTCAAACCTCAGCTTGACATAACAACCATGGCCGTTGTCAAGGACAAAGCCGAGGGGATGGATAGACCGTCTCAAGACAAAACCAAGGCACCGATGGAGGAGAAAATATGGGAGCAAATGACTCCATTGCTGCATATGATTATACTGATCTCTGATGTCTGGGAGCGTTTATCAAAGTTGGTTCATCATTCGTACTTATTTGACTTGTACTAATATGTTTAGTATTCTGATTCCTACACCTCCTTTCGACCAGCAAAACCATAAAAAGCGATTAGCTGCTTACATTCTACCCTTAGCTGCTGCATCAATCTTTTTGTCTCGGGACACAGTCATCAGAGGCACAACTTTGGCTTTTGGTGTTGGAATATTTGGCGATCCTATACTTACCTGGTGCTACCACTACGCGAACACTCAACGGTGGACCGAGTCTTTCCATCTCAACAAGTAGTTCACATTCATTCATAAACTTACAGTGGGAAGTTACTAACCTGCCTACAGCACACTCTTCAAAGGAGTACCGACGAACAATCAGCTTGCCCTAACGCTTCTCCGGGTTGGTGAGGCAAACAGAGCTCCCGTTCCCCCACCAGCACATATGAGGCATACCGTTCCGAACAAATCTATAAACATTGATGATGATGATGTCATATCTGCATCTATGGGTGATAAGCCTTTGGGCGCATCACAAAGCCAACTCGAGAATGTTGCTGAGCGGGACAAGGAAATGGCAGATCATGCTGGTGGTGAAGATACAGAAGTACAGCAAGCTGTCGGACACGGACGCAAACGCGAAAAGATATTTGGCCTCTTGAAAGGTGGTGCCAAGGAGGTGGCCAAAGCAACCAGCACTATTGACAAAATAAGAGCTAAGGCCGGGTCCGAGAATGCAAAGACGCGTGTTGGAGCTTTGCCATCATCTAAAGATGAGGAGCAAACTATCGGACCTGTGGAATTCAGCGCCCGCTATGAAGGGAAAAAGGGGTTTGTCTATGTCAACGCGGCTGCCGGATTTGTGGTGTTCAATAAGAATTCCATCACCGAAGAGAATCCCAACACAGTTTGGACTCTCAATATCGACAGCATTACCCAACTCAGGAAGCACTCCGGTTATGGCATGAAGGCTAAACTCGCTGCAGGTTGGGCGGTGGATGGACCGATCTACGACGGGTTGAGGATTGTTGATCAGGAGGGAAACCATTTTGTTGTGACTGCTCTTCCTTACAGGGATGCACTGTTCAACCGACTATGTGCCATTGGCAAACACACAAAGTGGGAGGTTTGGTAGACGGGGTTGTGTAGTACATAAGGGAAGCAATGATGAACTCTCGATCTTTTAAGTTTGCTATCCATTGCAATAAACATTGGCGTTCAAATTGGTAATGAAGTGCAAAGAACTCATTATTTCCATGTGTCAAGTGCAAACACGACGCTGTTGAGAAGTCCTCAGACCTCTCTCACTTCATCTTGCGTGTCATATGAGTGAGAACCAATCAAATACTCCGCCAGACATATTGTAGGCAAGCGTTTACCTGTCAGTCAAGTTTACCTTTGTCCTAGCTTAGATCCTATGCAAACTTAACGCCGTTTTTCAAAGTACTGATTTTGGTGATGCTAACTTCCATCTGCGTCCCAGGTGTAAGCCAACGTGGTGGGTCAAAACCAGCACCAACTCCTACAAGAGATATTGTATTATTAGCTGCAGTATCTGTACTAAACGCACTCATTTTCAAATCTTACCACCTGGAGTTCCCGTCATAATGACTGACCCCTTTTGTAGTGTCGTTCCCGAGGAGAGATACGAGATGATATAAGCACAATCAAAGACTAGATCGCTTATCCCCTCTTTCTGTCTCACTTCGCCGTTGATTTTTGTCCGTAGCAGAAGCGTCTTGGGATCTCCAATAATATCAGACCCCACCAAACAAGGCCCCAACGGCGCATAAGTGTCGAATCCTTTCGAAAATCCCCACTGGGGTACGTTGCGCGCTAATGCAGGATCGCGTTGCAGCTTTCTTGATGAGATATCGTTGCCGCAAGTATAGCCAGCGACATAGTCCAGTGCTTCTGCCAAAGGTACGTTTTTGGCGTCTTTTCCGATAACAATGCATAGCTCACCCTCGTAATCGGCCTGGTCATCCTGGCACATCTTGGGAATGACCACATCAGCGCCGTGGTCGAGGACGGTCGTGTTTGGTTTGTAAAACAAAGACGGAAAGGGCGGCGGCTTCCGACCGGCCTCTTTGACTGTTACAGCATTAGCCATGCATCAGGAAGACGGTAGTTGCAACCTACTATGGGTAGCATAGTTCAATCCAATACATCGTAATATTGGCACGTCTTCTGGTGTCAAGGGGCCTAGCAGCCTCTTCACCACCACAACCTCGTCGGTGACTTTAGTTTCCCCGGACGTGTCGTAAATGTCAGATCCAGAAATAACCTTTGCCCTCAGGCTTGTTTCTTCTGTTGTATCTCCCAAGTCAAATTCATCATTTGGGAGGATGGGCTCTCCCCTAAGCACCCTTCCGTCTTTTGCAACAAACCGTATGAGTCTCGTCCAGGCTACAGCCATTGATATGAAGTAATAGATTCGAGATTATGATTTTTTTTCGAGTAGCTTAAGAAGCGTAAGTAGCTAGTTCTCTGGGCTTCCTTAAAAATAATGTCTCTGGGCTTATGGTACCTGACATGGCTTCAGCAGCTACTTGCCGTGATGATAGCCACTTATGTTGGTAAAGCCACGGAGATAAGCGCAACTCCCCGGGTTCTCGAATGCATCATATAAAGACCGCACAAAGAATCAAACCAGCAGATTGGTCAGCACGGATCATCCTCGACGTTTTCCGAGTTGTTAAACTTATATGGCACGGGGTGATAATGCGGGGAAGAGCGACGGACATAGGGGACCGGGGAGAAAAGGAAACTTCGTAACAGCCTGGACCAACGAACGACACTTATTAAGACAAGATACACACGGAATGCAGCGTTCGGATTCAGCCTGATTCCGTATTGGAATAGGCTCGATTAATGTAACAAGGTTGGTAGGTTACCCTACTGGATATTCATCACGGACTTCACTTTCTCTCCAGATCAAACATTCGATTGCGATATGCAGGTTGTCCCGCAGGCATGCGAGCCTGCATTGCAGGGCCCGATGCTCAAGCCTCACAGGTCCGATGAAAGTGCCGCTGAATCAGTGGTAGAGGCCAGTGTGCAGCAGAATGTGAAGCAGAACGGACTCTCCAACCACCAACGGCTTTTAACGACATCCTATCCTTCCAATAGTCTCAAGTTTCTTCAGATTTTAAATGCACACAAAAACGAAACATCGAGAGTGCCTTGGGGAGCGAAGATTATCCCTAACATATTGATCGTTGGAGCTGGCCTTGGCGGCCTCTCGACAGCCGTTGCGCTGGCGAGAAATGGCCACAAGGTAACAGTGCTGGAACAGGCTCCCCAGTTGACCGAGGTAGATGTTCCTTACATTGAGCGATATATCCATGCCTGTTCTATTTTCGAGACAACTAACAAACACTATTAGGTTGGAGCTGGTATCCAGATTCCTCCCAACTCGAGCAAACTGCTTCAAAGATGGGGTGTCATGGACATCATGTCGGAACAGGCTGTTCGGCCGGATGGTATCTCCCTCCATCGCTGGGAAAATGGCAAGAAAATCGGCTTTACTGACCTCTCGGAGTCGTTTGTCGAGCTTTGCGGTGCGCCCTATTATGTCGCCCACCGTGCTCACCTTCACTCGGCTCTCTACCAGCGTGCAGTGGATTTGGGAGTTACCATCCATCTCAACAGTAAGGTTTCCAAATATGACCCAGAGATACCTTGCGCTACCCTGACCAACGGCCAAAAGTTCACCGCAGACTTAATTGTCGCTGCTGATGGTAAGTAAAACTGTCCCTGTAATCTATTTGTTAACAATATTCAATAGCTCAAAAACAGGGCTTAAATCTTCAGCGAGGAGCCTGCTCCCTTCCAATATGGTAGCTAGCCCGACCTACACAGGATTTGCCGTTTATCGGGCAACTTTAGACGTTGGCAAGATAAGAAAGATACCCGAGATCAACTGGATTATTGCTAAGCCGGGTGTCCATATGTGGTAAATATATCCTCATACAGTTGCCCAGGTTTGCATGGTCATCTGACATTCAATGTAGGGTTGGTGAAGATCGCCATGTAATGACTTACACCATTGCCGCTGGCCAATCTTTCAACATGGTGCTTTCACATAGAGACCACAGAGATCCTTCAACTTGGCAGGAAAAGACCCAAGCAGAGATACTTAGGGAGATGAGAGCTGAGTTCCAGGGATGGGATTCACAGTGAGCGCTCCCCATATTTTTCTCTTTGACCATCGCTATACTGAGTAGCTTGTAACAGACTTACTAAAATCATCGACTTGATCGACACCACAGTCAAGTGGCCCTTGGTTGCGGGAGCTTTTCTAGAGAACTGGGTGGCAGACTCTGGCCGTTTAGTGATTCTCGGTGATGCAGCTCATGCCATGTTACCTTACATGTCACAGGGTGCAGCCATGGCAGTCGAGGATGGCGCTGCTCTGGCAGTGGCTCTTCACAATGTCTCAAGCCGTGAGCAGCTGCGGCTTGCACTTGAAATTTTCCAAAAGGAACGCAAGACCAGGACCTCCATGATGCAAGAGGCAAGCATGGTCAACGCTTTGCTGTTGCACTTCAAGGATGGACCTGAGCAGCGAGCCAGAGATGCCGCGATGGAACCCGAAGTACAAGGTCGCAAGTTCGCTTCCAGCCCGAACCAGTGGTCCGACCCACTGACACAAGCATGGGCTTATGCTTATGACGCAGAGGAAACAATATTGGAACAATGGGAGCGTGAGACTGACGCGGTCGGCGGAGTCCGACCAGACCCAAACTGGCATAATGAGCTCATGTCGTAGATAAAACAGAACCAAAATGAGATATGCAACTCTCTACTCCATTTTTGTTCCAGATTTGATGAGATTAATTCAACAAACCAACCTTGATACTGGATAGGCATAACGTTGAAATGCCCAAAGGCACCAAAAGCCGTTGGCGTTGAGCATAGGAATGGCGTTGCTTGCTGTTAATTCACTCAAAGGAATAACTCAACTACCCTGCAACCAGACATCCCCCACCTTTAGACATCTAAAAATCCCCTCCTTTATTAACACCACTACCTTTTTTAAACTATTATAACATTATCTATTTATATCTAAATAATATAATTTTTTTAGGATACCTTCTTTAACCTATAATAAAGTAATATACTAAAGATAAGCTTTAATAAGCCTTTAATAATATAATAGATAGTTACTTTATTTACTATACTACTTAGAAATAGGCTATACTATACTAAACACTTTAATACTAATTCTATAGGTAATAAAATAAAAATACTACTTATAACTATATATAGTAATTATCTTAAGCCTAAGAGGATTATTTAGCTAGATAAATATAAACCTAGTATACTCTAGGTAATAGACCTACTTATTAATAACTAAAGGGCCTAGTAAAGTATATACTAGGTAATACTTATAATACTTATTAACCTTTAAGTAAAAAATAAATATAGTAATTCTTATAGTAAAACCTATTAATTAAGACTTATTAATCTAAAGTAATTAATACCTAGTAATAAAAGGCTTATTCTTTTAAAGTTATCTAAAGGTTTTTTTAGCTTTTAACTAATATCTTTATTATCTAAGGAATTTATTTATTTAACTAATAGAATATAGATAAGACTAGTATTATAAAAGGCAAAGAATCTAATAGGCTAGTGCTAGGCTTTATAGTATTATAGTATATCTAAAAAAAGTAGCTAGGATCCTAGGTATAGATCTTTATTATTAAGTATATAGCTATTAATAAAAAGTCCTTATACCTACTAGTTATATATAAAGGTAAATTAGTCTAGGCCTAGTAGTTCTTATTTAACTTATCTAAATATAAAGGATAGTACTTTATATATATAGATAATAGCTAAATAACTAAGAAAACTACCCTTAAGTAGCTAAAGAAGGTCTTTATCTTAGGTACTATACTTAGTAAGCTAAAGGTAGCTAGACTACTAGTTCTAGATAAATATTATAGCTATATATTAATAAACTTTATATAAGAATACTTCTAGAATAATATATATCTACTATATTTACTACTATACTCTTTTATTATTCTTTAGCTACTAGATATATTAGTCTTTAGTATATTAAAGTATACTTATTAAAAGAAGGTTAAATATTTAAATAACTAAGTTAATAATTTAATTATTACTAATAAAAAAGTATTTTTAGCTTATTATATAAAGGCTAAAGATATAGTTATAATAGTCTAAAATATTAAAAGTAACTAAAGGTTAACTAGACTATAGCTAATATATATATAGTAGCCTTTATTTAACCTTATAGTTATTAAGGACTAATAAACTAGCTAGACTAGTTAGCCTAGTAGCTAATAGTAAAATAAAGCTATATTTATTATCTTATAGTTAACCCTTTATTAGTTTACTAAATTATAGTATTAACTATACTAGTTAAACTAGTTAATAAAAGATAAGTTAAATACTTATACTATTTATTATTTATCTAGAAAAATATAAAAGAGGTATAATAAGTAAGTATTTAGAAATATATTTCTAGAGTAAAAGGTCTATTAACTAAAAGGTAAATTAAATAATCTATAGTAATATAAAAGAAAAAAGGTCCCCCTATTACCTAATAGTACCTTTACTACTATATATAATATCTAGTGGGCGTAAACCCTAGATATTAGCGATATAGATAGTCTGGATGAATCTAGCGCATCTGAATTACCCAGTGAGGCCAGAAGTTGCATATAGGTGGGCGGCAGAGGTGGTGAAATAAGTGGTGATAGTGGTGGTGATGGTGGTGGTGATGATGGGCCGGATGTGGGGGGTAGCTGGAAGTAGGGTAGTTGAGTTATATTGATTATTTTCACCTCAAATCAGAGTGTAATGAACCGCATCGTCTTTTCATTTATAAAGAGAAGTAGTTGATTTTCCTAAGTCTAAATACTATACTCCTTATAATAATTTACTATATTTAATAGGGATATTCTCTTTTTAAAAACATAACTAATGTTATTTCTTGCTATCTGAGGGAAATAGCGTATAATTGGGGGAGCTGGCAGTATTTAGTATAGAAGTTAGGCACGTCTTGCTAGTGTGGATCTTGTTCATTTAGGACAAGCAACGCCGAGCAAACCGGGTGTAGAGGGAATCACCGCCAGACTCAAGACATTGAGGATCGTCTTGTCGGATTCCTCTCCCGATCAGCTGTATTGTGTGATCATTCAGTTAAAGTAAGTGACCCTGGGGCGGTGATACTTGCTATCTTCTCATCAGGTACAGGTGCACACACACGACGTACCTATTCTGTAAACCGACCTATCTGTACCTGGAGTTGGCCTTATTGTGTAGAGCAGCTACGCTGAAGACCTAAAACGATAGGGTGTCTAACTTGTCTTGGTATGGCGCGATGTTGGAACATGTCCCGTGCGACTATCGGGTTCACAATATCAAACTAGGGACTGACACAACTTAAAGTTGCCTTATCTCCTTTGAGTGGGTCTGGTACATGTGCTTCAAACATTAGAATGAGGGGTAAAGCTAATTAGAAGCTGGTGCTCTGTCTGATCTACTAACAGTTGCTATATACATCTATTACCTATATGCATTGAGCATACTAGTATGGAGTGTGGATTTACACGCACTCCAAGGGATAAGCTGTATAAGGCCAATGCCTTGGTCCCATCGCTCATGGAATCCTGTTAATCTACTACACCTACATTGAGCAGAACGACGTTGCAGTGCCTGTTGTTGGTGTTCTTGTTGCAGATGCTTTAGGTTTTTTTTTTTTTTGTGCAATTGGCTGCCTAAAAGAGTGAATAGGCACATCTGATCTCTTACAGTCACAAGTACTAGGAGAAAGGCTGGAAACCTTGCATCTAGGGTGCACCGCCTATACTGCTACTCTCTAAGTTTTAAAATGTTTGGCGGTGTACTGCCCCCCTCTCCCAATCCTTTACATCCGGTTTTGGGCACGACCGGGAGTTGGAGAACGGCAAAAAAAAATTACCTTTCTACTGCAAAAGTGTCCAGGACGATGAGTCTGGTAGTGGCCACAGAAACAGTGAGCTACCTCGCACTTCTATTGCCAGCACAAGAACGCACAGTGCAGCTACTTGACCGTTCAAAGTCCCTGGCATTCGGCCGAATAGTCTGCGTGGCGAGAGCCGCTAAGCAGGTCGGGTACAACAATGTATGCGACATGAGTCAAGAGAACTGCTCTCCCGAGAGGTAGTTTGGGCAGTCGCCAAACTCTCTTCAGGCTCTAGAACTTTTCAACTGCTCGCCCATTGCAGGGCTCTTGCGAATCGAACTGAGCGAGTGGGCTGGGGCTGAGAGCATGAGCCGCCCATTCTATGTGGAGTTGATTCATTCATGCATTCTGCTACAAAGGGTCACCGGGTCGGTCTGCTAGCATGAGATCGCTACAACGTAAAGGCAACAAAGAATCAAGTGAAACGGCGTACATATTAGGTTGCCAAAAAGTACGGTAGGGACGGAAATACCGAAACTGGAAAGCTGCCTGGAGTTTCTAAGCTGACTCAGTCGATCGATTCATGCCGCTCTTCTGCAGGGCTGCCCAGTCGGATCAACAGCTGATGAGGCGTCCCACATTGACCGGCTGCACGTTCAGCAACGCTGCAAGGATTGCCGCTCACAGACTCCCACAGTTCGCAATGCTCATATGACCTGTTCGGGCTGCTCAGGGAACCCGTCGCGCGAGATACAATCCCTGAATCGCACGCAATTGCCATGGTTCCGATGGAGGTGATATCAGAGTTGACAGGCCCAGCGCCATGAAATCCATCTTTTTCCACGCTTCATGACTGTCATGATTAATGGTTGCCCTTTACCTGTCCCGCGAGCCCCCAGCAGGGCCACATTCGGACCATCGTCTCCGCGTCCTGCGCTCCGGAGAGCCCGGATAAGCATGTATCCGGCACAAATTTGTCGGTCTGGTGTCTCCCAGCTGGATTACACGCGAAGAATCTGTTCCCGGTGTACCTGTATGTGTCTGTGTGCTAACAGTGTCTACCTTTGGCGAACGTAATGCCGATCCCTGGCACCGTGCTCTCACCAAGCCCACAACGGGAATGATGCTTGTCGCTCGAGCCTGGCCAATTCAGTGTTTTGTTACTGCCCTTGACGGGTTTGGACATGCTCAGAGTGTAGTGAAGTCTGGTAGGGCAAGACGTGATGCCAGGGCAGGGGGGTTTTGGGCTGTTCGTGCGATGGACAATATGCGCTCTCCATTGGATGGACCATATACTGTACGGATACGGTACGGATAGTGGTTCATGCGAGAGGGCGGGGCAACGCCCTTCTTGTTATCTACGGAGTATACGGATCGGGATCAAGCTAGATTGCCAAAAGGCACCCGGGGTTGTCAACAAGGCTGCTCTACATGCATTCACCATGTTCCATAGGATGACAGGCTTGACGCTGTTGACCCGCCAGTTCCTCATCACTACCTAGCAGTGCTGCTTGCTATGTATGTTCCAATTGCAGTGCGTCCGTCCGCTCAACCATCAATGATATCCTCACACGCTCGAGGAGCTTCTGACATGTCACCTCTGATATAATATTTCCAACTTATTATCTCTGACTTACCATCATCAGCCGCTCAGTTGTCCATTCGCCCATTGACTCCGCCGTTGATTGATTTGCTTGCTTGCTTCGGCCGGGAAACCCCGCCCCCTCTTGGTGTGTTCTATTTCCAACTCCTTGGGACGGCGAATGGCACGCACACTTTCGCATATTAGACCATCCGAACTCCGTCCCTCTTGTTGGACATGCTCGTACCGCGTACTACTGCTGTACGTATGACTAGCATAGCTTGCAACGTCTTGGTCCTTATCCATACCGCACGGCAAGCTCCAGAAGCACTTTGCCCCCTGTCAGTGCTCTGCTTATGGTACCCGTTGATGGCAGTGTGTCGCGTCAGCGGGCCAGTTGGATGGGAGAGACTGCCGCAAGGCCCGCAACATTACTATGTTGAACCATGGTTCGCAAGCGCTGTGACCCTCCCCGCGGTAATCGGTCCATTTCTTCAGCGAAGCCAGCCGTTAAATGTCTCGGTTTCATACAATCACGGCAACTGGTGCTGGACCAGATGAGCGACGAACCTTCTTCCCTGTCATCTCCACCCTTCTTCCCACACCTACCTTGAAGGCGCTTCTCACCCTCAAGCTACACCACTTGGCTCTCGACTCATTCGCTCGTCTTGATTCTTGCGAGCCTGACAAGCATGATGACTGGGAACCGCGAACACGATCGGATGAATCTCGGAAGACATGCGCGACATTGAAGCCATCGCACTGTGAACCTGGGGTCCCCCACAGCAGTTTACTCTTTCCCCCTTCTTTACCGCTCAAGGCTTAAATTCCCATGAACTCCTGCCATGGCCACCGACTCTCAGGAACGGCATCTTGCTCTGAACCATTAGGGATCAATGCGGTCTGTAGACTGTCACTTACTCTGTCAAGCTCTGTCGCTCAATTGCTAGTGTGCGAGCCACTCCTCAACCCAAAGGAGTCAGGATGGTTAGGTAGGCAAAAACTGTGACCATCTCTTGACCGAGTGGCACCCTTAGGCCCAGATCTTCTCGTTGCCAATCACCAATCGCCAGGGGTACACAGCCACTGACTCTGCCAGATCTGGGTCTTGCCGACGCTTCCAGCATGCAGTGCCGGATCAGTTCGTTCCCCTGACGGCTGAACATGGATTCATGGACTGCGATTCCACTAGCCCGGTTGTCCTGAGCCTTATAACGTGGCAATACGAACCTGGAGGATTGCTAGTGTGTTTCCGTTCCCGCCCCCTCCTTGCGGATGCTATTACCGAATTCGATTCTTTGGCCCAGAGTATGTCAACTGGCCTACTAACACCCCCCCCCCCCCCCCCAACACACACACAAAACGCTATCTACGTCGTAGCTGAACGCTCACGACACAAAGTATGATTAGATTCCACTAGCTTGCTTTTGGAGACTTGCAATTAGGCGGGTCGTCAATACCTCTCCTGTTTGAAGATTGGTGAAGGGGCATCCTACATGCACATCCTCCTGTCACTAGTCAGCCCATGGGTTGCCGAGCTGCCGAGGTGCATATGCTGGTAATGAATCGTACCCCGAGTGCGCAATGCCATTCATGCATGCACAATACCCGCAAACTACTATGTTTGCCTACCTAGAGGGAACCAACTACGGTATGCTGTACTCCATATATCCCTGACTACGGATACAGAGGCATCAATATCCACTTGGAGTCTCCACGTGTACATAGTATTCTTGTGAGACACGAACAATCCGAGATCGAAGGTCGTAAGAACTGCTGGTCTGTCATGTAGTGTCCAGCGTGGGGCCGCCCATCTTCATCAGCCTACTATGTAACCGTCTCACAGGATCCCTGATGCCGGGCTTTTTCTCGGACCATTTTGGGCTTGAATCCAGAACTCTACCTTACATGAGCCTTTTTGTTCGTTATAGATAGAAGAGGGGGGCCCTCGAAGATTGGAACATGTGGGGGATTTTGATCGTTGTCTGGCACCAATATACGAGCAACGACTTGAACCCAGTCCACCGAAGGGCAAAACTGCATCGCTGCACGCAAGCCGTCGCGAACAGAGTTTGCCCGTATAATTCTCTTTGAGCCCGGCAGCTTTGCCCGGCGACCGTCGAACGCCCTCCTCGCAACAATGGAAGCGCCCCCCGGAGTCCACGAAAGCGACTCACGAGCATCGGTCGCCATCGCCGTCAACAGCGTCCTCCTGTCGATCCTCTTTCTCGCCGTTGGGCTGCGGACGTACACCAGGTTCTGCATATTGAAACAAGTCGGAAACGACGACTTGGCTGCCATCGTTACCTTTGTGAGTTTGCACCAGTCGGTCGTCCATTAACCAAAGGCCACCAAGCTTATGTGACTTTGTCTTCTAGTTCTTGGTATTCGGTTCTAGTTTCGCCGCCGTGTGGAGTGAGTCAAACCTCCCTTCGTCCCTCAACTTAATGCGCCGATAACTGACATTGATCCTCAAAGATGTAAGAAATGGCCTCGGCCGCCACATTTACTTTCTTTCGACCAACGAGCTCATGGAGTACATGAAGGTCAGTCAATGTCGAATGAACCCATTCATACGAAGCGTCTCACTTACAGACTTACAGACCTTCTACACATCGATAGTCCTCTATAACGCTGCTCTGGGTGGCATCAAGATGACCTTTCTTCTCCAATACTACCGCGTGCTGGCCGTGCAAAAGATGAAAAAGGTCTTCATAGGCGCGATGATCATCAGCGGAATGTGGTCCGTGTCACAGATTTTCTGCGCGATCTTCACCTGCACTCCTATTCCCAAATTCTGGGATCAGTCCATCCCGGGGTACTGTATTCCTAACTACCCTTTCTGGTACGTCAACGCGGGTGGCAACATCATTACCGATCTTATGGTTTTGATTCTGCCGCTGCCGGCCCTCTTCAAGTTGAAGCTGCGCCCCGGACAGAAGTATGTCCTTGTCGGCATTTTCTGCCTTGGTTTCTTGTACGTCGACAAAATACCTCCCCATTCCTCACCCCCACATACACTAACGCGGTTTTCAAAAGCACATGCGCCATCTCGGTCATTCGCATTCGTTTCCTTCGCATCGAGGAGGACCCCACATGGGAGAACGTCGAATCGTCAGCCTGGTCCATCAGCGAGCTCGTCAGCGGCCTGACCTGCGCCTGCCTCCCTGCCTGCCGCCCCCTTGTCTCTCGCTTGGTCCCTGCCCTGGCCTCCCGCGCGACCAAGTCCTCAGGTTATCTTTCGTACGGGATTAGTTCCAGGAAAGGAGGACGCGCACAGCAGCAGCGCGACGTGGAGATGGGCACATCAGTAAGCCGAAACCGTCAGGTCAACTTCAGTGTCAGCCGCCGCACACAATCCTCGGATAGCAAGACCGAACTATACGGCCTAGGAGGTTCCAGCAAAAGCCAAGAGGACTGGAACAGAAAAGAGGCGCTTCCTATCCAAGTCCCCTCGCCTCTCGACAGGTCAAGGAACAGGGCAGAAAAGAAGTCACCGCCAATTTCGCGGCAGGAGTCCGTTAGGGGTGGCGGATACATGTCCGGCGATGGCGCGGCGGTACAGACGCACATCGAAGCAAAGCTAAGGGTCCCCCAGGGCGTCCAGCTGAAGGACTCTATCGAAATCACTCATGATATTGTACAAGTATCGTCGCCAAAGGTAGAGAACACCGGCTTTGTTTGACGCAAAACGTCTGATAATTATGTCACGTATTATTTAGCTTATATCCAGTTTTTAACCTCGCATATATTGGGGTGCCATCTCAAATGTGGAGATGTGCATGCCCGAGACCTTGAGCATCGACATAGCAGGATGCTATATTTGTCTGAAACTGGCGAACTGATTGAATGGAGGGTCGCATGATTTGGCTTGGTTCCATACGAGGAAATCTCCTACGGAGCAAAGTTTAATATGATTTTCGCATAGGGCAGCCGGTGTTCCCATACCATGCCGGGTAGGGCCATACATGATACGTATTTCGCGTGGCGTGTGGTCAGAGGCTGGGGTCTTACGGAGTAAAGGTGTCAACAGAAGCGTAGTAAGGGGTCAATTGTAACGATTGTTCCAATCTACCCTCCCTCGTTCCATAATTTGCTTGCGAAAACCGTCCCGCTGACGTGCCCCCGTTGCCCCCCTTCCGGCACCTGACCCGTGTGCCAGCTGTGACTGCGTTTTAACATCACGGTATAACCTGTCGCCTACTGAACTGTGCTCATGGTTGCAACGCACAGGAAATGGCATGTGCATATTGTGATTTCTGTCAAGTACATTGTTTACACGTCGTGGGTAGAATGTCGGGTTCGTACTATCTCACTCGCCTGTAGCAGCATGCTTTAGCATGTATCGTGTTTTATAACACCTTGGTGAAGCAAGTGCGTACACATTTCGAAAACTGTTGCTGGTAGCAAAACGCAAGAGTCGTTTGCTCCTGGTCGCAGGCTGGGTGAGAAAGACGGTTCATTTGATGAAGTCAGGAAGACGGGTCAGTGGCATAACGATGTTGTCTACAAGAAGGGATGATAGACGGCCTAAGATATGATTATTGACGGTGTCCTAAGCAACGAAGGGAAACACGGGACTTGTCATGGATGTGCAGAAATGTATCAGAGAGATGCCTACTAGAACGTGTGTTTTTGTAAACCCATCTGCGCTACGATTTGGGGTGCTTGAGTTGCACATCCCGCGCCGAGACCGCAGATAATCTCCTATTAACTAAGCCATTGTGGGCTGCAGGTATTGATCAGTGGACTTTACAGAAAACCAGGGCCGATGGCCATGAAGCAGACGCCAAAAGTCGTTGCAGGCGGGCGGTAGCCAATGTCACGAATCAGAACAAGGTAAACCCAACGACAGGGTGCATATGTTGAAGATTACCTTGGAGAGAACTATTAAGAGGAGAGAACGGATCCCGGCTACAACTGCTAGGGCCCATTGAACGACCTGGTATCAGAATGAAATGTAGCAAGCTGAGCAATATTAATCAGCAGAATTATGGGACGAAATGTGTCCGGCGTATCAATGCCGCGTCTAAGTGCCGTGCACCTGGTCTGGACCACCGTCCTCTACCTTGTATTATACGCACTTCAACACATGACATAGAGCGTTGCGTACTCCGAGTGTAAGTGCTCTAGAACGCTACTGGACGACTTCAAGAAAAAGCCGGGCAATCAAACAATGCCCCCCCCCCCCCAACCAACAGCCCATGCAATATAGTGGCAAGTGGAACATGGATGAATAGTTTCGGAATAAAACTCTCCTCAGTTGAAATCGATGCCATCCGAGATAATTTACGACCCGGTTCCTTTCGCATGTACCCGCATCAAGTAGAACGCTTTGCAAGCCATCTAGTAGCTGTGCATTGCATGTACACCAAATCGTTCGAAGCCTACCAAAACAGATCGCCAGTGGGAGAATCATTCATCAACTCTGACATAGCAAACGGCGCGCTGGCGGTGGATAAGTCGTTCAAATTTTGCGGAAGGTAGTTGATCAAGTCGGAAAATGCTTCGTCCAACCCGCCATTGTTCGGTATCTGCGTGTTTTGATTTACCCCATTCTCGTCAGTGATGATTGTTGAACTTGATGACACTAAGTTGGCGTCATCACGGCCTGGACATTTTGATTATCCATCAGTGTATACTAATGTTTGGTCAACTGTGACTAGACCTACCCATGTGCAGGCTTTGTACCGTGAATATCAGGGTCGCGGTAAACTTCGCGCACTTTTCGACCATTGGGTTCTTGGTGTCTATGCGCGCGATACAACTGACAGCGCTCTTCAGGGTTTCTTCCAGCCTTGCTAATGTTCCCGCATAGGCGTGGTTATAAGGAGTGGAAGCATAGCTATCTTCTATGAGCTTCAGTGCAACAATCGTCAGGGAGGCATTGAAGGCTACCAAACCAGTTAGTTACAATCATGCTGAAAGTTGGGTCAGACTTACTAAAATATAAGGTAAACCACCAAGCTCCAAGGAAAGAAAAAGTCGGCTGTGCATCGTTTGCCAACTTACACGCCTCCACCAAACGGATAGTTGCTTCTGCAGATCGAAGGCACACAGTTTTGCTTAGATGCCAGGCTTGCTCTAGGGTTGCTGCTTTCTGTGGGGACTTGGTACCTCCATCCAATGCCTGTAAACAGCGGTCCAGGATAGGCCGATGTAACAGGATCTGAAGGTTGTGATGCCTCAGTGTCAATATGACTCGAAGCTTCAGTAGCATCGGTTTTGCACCAGGGTTGGCCACCTCCCTCGGCTCTACCATTTGCATTGACAAAGGCAGGGAAGCTTGCCAATCGCCCAGCTTCTGTCCGATATGAATTACAGAAGATACAGTACGGGTTACGGAAACTGCTGAAGTCGATCCAACGTTGCTCTCGTAAAGGTCGTCAATAACGGCAGCGGTAACCCCATAAAGAGTACTGACGAATTATCCATTAGCATGGGTATGAGAAAAGATGGCTGGACTAATGACGGACATGGAGGCGTTCCAAAACAGCGTGCTATCTTCTTCGCGGGACCATTTAGAGATGCCAGGTACTTGAGGATACGAGATAAAATGCTTTGGTAGAGGAATACGGATGACATGCTGCGGGATGATGGGGGGGCGGCCGAACGTCATGCTAAGTGTTCTGCGATCGTGTCAGAGAAGAGAGGTGTGCAAGAATAGATAATTCAAGTCAACAAACCTGTCTAGTAGGATACATCCATACCACGTTCGTATTCTCGTCTCTCGTTCGAGCGGCTCAAATCTTTGGAGGGCTAGTTCTGAATGGAATCCCAACTCCATCGCAGCTTTAACGGCAAGCCCATGAATAGCCCATGTCTGAACAGATCTCTGGCTGCCTTGTAGGTATTTTGACATCAGGAGCATAGTCTGTACTGTGAAAGTATTAGACCATGGCTTGTTTTCAATGTCTGCCCTGCACCGTATGCATGATGCAAAACCATTATCATTTCTTCTCAAAAGCACAGGGAGATACGTAATGAAATAATACCTGACTCAAGATTAGATCCCGTCATCATTTCAGTCATAGAAAGAGACTTGGCCCTCCGGTAGTGGACCTCTGAGATAGCTTGTCTATCTCCCAACCCAAGATTGGCCGAGCTCGTAGTGCTGTTGGCCAGGGCAATAATCATGTTCAACAAAGCAAGCCATGAGTGCCTTGCATTGCGCATCCCGATAGATCGACAGTGCGCGAATGCCTTCCAGAAACTCTCTTCATGGATGTAGGGAAAGAGAATTCCTGTATCGCCAAAGTATTGGCGGACAAGACGGATAACCTCATCTTCGGGTGGCAGGCGAGAGGCTTCTGAAGGTCTTTCCAGTTTTCTCGGATCGAACGAATCGTCAATCGGCGACTGCGACCTTGACACAGCGAGTATATGCTGTTTGGCATTTTGCAATGGTGTAGAGGAAGTCACTCCTTCTTGTGCTGGTTGTGTCTGGCGGAGCAAGTGGTCCAGTGTGCGGCGGATGATCCTCGTAAAGGCAATATTGGAAGAGGGTCCTAGAAACATCAACCAGTCAGTACTTGTGGAAGGACCTGGCAGCTGAAACCCGGAAACCGAGAGTGTATTGCGGCCATACCAAAATATGCCCAGCTCTCATCAGTGGTGAACTCGATTGTGCCAACACCGTCAGTTGCGTCAGGAGTTATGCCAGTGATGCTTCCATTTTCGGCGTTCAAAGACTCCCCCCCCTGGACGCTTTCTGAATAGTCATCGGCGCGGCACGAGTTTCTGTGTGACAGGGTGGCATGTTGCTTTTCGTCGGAAAGTGAGTTTGGGATGAGCCGTTTTAGTCGACTTATTTCCTCTTCAACATCTGCCAGACGGTGTTCAACTTGCTCGAGATATCTAACCACCTAGTCAGACACGCACCAAGTCGATTACAATACATACAACATACTGTTTCGGGACCAGCGCGTTACTTGCGCCCGAGTTGGCCGCGTAGACGCAATCTAACCCTTGTTCGACACAAGTGGAGCATTGTGGCCGGGCACCATCACACTGTTTCCATGCCAGTCGAATCAGCCTCCCGATATCACCCAGATACGGCAAGCTGGCTGACTCGGAGAGAACAAGCAGGGATCCTGCAGCCTGGTACTCACCCTTGACTTCCGAACACGACATGAACTACAAGCGATCGGGATGCGCTTCCGCTTCCGAGTTATCGCGTTTGATGGCCCGGGGGGACTGTGCTCCATCGAAAGCCTTTTGGCCTGGATCTAGATCGTCGTACGATAAAACGAAGAGTGGTAATGGCGGGGATTTAGAGAGAAATACAATCAAGTCCCCGGGGTTGAGTGAAAAGGAGAAAGCGGGGGGTTAGGAGATTTGGCAGAACTGATGAATGGGCTGTTATTCCGTTCTCAGTTGATCGGCGTATTGGTCTATCCCTGACCATAGTGTTTGGCTATACTGTATCCGTAAAAGCCTTAACTCCCCGAAACGTCTGGGCTTTGTTGTTATTTTGACGGCTTATTGTTGGAGCTCTTGGTTGGCTCTATATCCAAATCTAAATCTGGAACGCCACCAGAATCTAATCAGCATCAGGATCTGTGCGCATCTTCGTCAAGCCCATAAACTGACCTTCACAACGCTGGATTGGATAATATTCTACAAAAAAAAAAAAAAAAAAAAAAAAACCGGCAACATCCTTCAGATACGGATATTTGTCACTCCAACCTTGACCTGTCAGCGCATTTTCATCACTGAACACAATTCGCAGCTATGCCCTCCACAACCATTACTAAAACCTCCAACAAAAACAAAGCAGTCAGCGATGAGACTTCTCAGTTGTTGCAGGCGGCTAAGGCTAGCCACACAAAGCCGCTTTGGCTGGAAATGAGCAGATTTAACCCGCCTCTGCCCAATCCGCGATGCACGCCCCATGTCTGGAAGTACTCGGATATTAAGCCTACACTCTTAGAGGCGGGCCGCCTTGTATCGGAGCAACAAGCCGAGCGTAGGGTTTTGATGTTTGTGAATCCATCAAGGGGTGCGTTATGACCACCAAAGCCGAGATTTAAAATAAAAAAATGATCGTCTAACCAGAAACATCAGACGCGCCTTATACCACAGATACCCTGTACGCTGGGCTGCAGCTGGTTATGCCTAACGAGACGGCCAAAGCTCACCGTCATACTGCCTTTGCAATGCGCTTCATCGTTGAAGGTAATGGCGGCTTCACTGCAGTTCATGGCAAGCGCATCCAGATGACCCGTGGAGATGTCATCTTGACACCAAGCTGGAATTGGCATGACCATGGAAAGGATGGATCCGGCCCAATGATCTGGCTCGACGGCTTAGATTTGCCCAACTTCACTCACTTTCCCGTCCATTTCGTGGAACAGTACTCATCTCCGCGGTATCCCGCAGAGGATGTCGATACGTCCCAGTCACCCATTGTCTTCCCTTGGAGCAGAATGAAAGCAGCATTAGATTCCGAGAAAGGTCATTATGCTACAAAGAGATATCTGCGCGCAGACGGCTCAGAAGGTCAGTACCCTAAATGGCGCCAAATCTACTACTACGTTGGCTAATTCTCGTTCGCCTATATAGTCAGCAAGGTTCTAGGGGGCTGCGCAACACGCTTGAACCCTGGCATACAGTCACCTCAAGTTCAGGAGACTGCATCATCTATATATCATGTCATTGAGGGCTCCGGTCAGACTCAAATCGGAGAAAAGACACTTGTTTGGAACAAAGGCGACACGTTTTGTATTCCCTCATGGTATCCTTTCCAGCACACTGCGGACGAGGGGCTCGAGGCTGCGGCATACTTGTATCGGTTTGACGACATACCCATGCTCAAGAGCTTGGGATTCTATCGCACAGCCGACCTGGACTTGGAGAGCCTTGTGTCAGCTTAGCTATCAGCATGATTGTCACAGTAAATGAAGAGAGTTTTCTGCCCTTCAAAAGTGCTACCTTGGGTGAGATACGATGTTTTATCGAAAAGGCCGACGTTTCTCATTCCAATTTTTGTTACGTTTTGACTTGTGCTATGGTTGAGTATTGCTGGGACTCTCTCGGATGACTGCTTACCTTGAGAAGACACAGGAGCTAGCGGGAGCGGAAGCGTGGCCGGACCGAATACGTTAAATGGTCTCGGGATGCGGAGCCCCTGGACGGTCCTGGGTCGTGGCTGACGTATATCACCGTGATTGCGTAGAATTCCTCGTTCAAGATCTATCAGCGGATCCCGCGCTCCAGATGTCGCGGTCACTGACATCTCTTTCCACTGCGTTAAGATCGGCATCGTTGGCTATATTACCACATCGGTCAACACGCCCCCATTGCCCAGGATAATCAATGACGTCTTTCAACAACGGGAACCTAGGGAAAGGACAATGTGTCTCTTACCATGACTCGGGCAGAATACAAGATGGTCGTCAGGGTGCTGCAGAAAGGATGCAAACCTCCAATGGACACCATCGACGCCTGCCAGCTGATCAAGGTTCTCGCCGCGTTTCCTACAGACCCAGCCTTGAGCATCGATAGTTACAACGCGCCGTACACACTTTCCAGGACCGGGTCTGTCAGGGAACTTAGGTAGTGTGATAAGCTCGTCCGTAGACCGTTCGGGCAAATACTCAAAAGATCAATCAATGCTGGCACTTCGTGCCAAATTGCACCACGCATACATTTATTAAGGGAATATCTCCGCTTACTCCCTTACAAAGTCCCTCCGTTCAAATCTGCTCTCCGTTCGGGGGGACTGCTCCGCAATCTAGTCTTTCCAGCCTGAGGCTGTTGCGGTCGAAATCGGGGAGGAGGGAACAACAGCTATCAGGCTCCTACTCCTCCATTGCTCTACTAGATCTCACTCGCCTTTGAGTTGCCTTTCAGCGTCTCTTTCCCTCTTGAGGTGACTCTCGACCACCCAAGGCTAGAGGATCTGATTTGATCCGCCAGCACTCCCATTGAAGCCATTCGTGACCTGGGAGGCCTACGCGATATGGCGGGTCTTCGGCCCGAACCAAGGTACTCTACGAACGTCAAGCTGCCGAAGGCCGAAATAGGAGTCATTCTATGTCACAATGACAGCGCGGAGCAGGGACTTACCTACAATCACCCTGGCTAGATATTGGGAATCTGCAATTGTTTGAGGTATCTCTAACCCAGATGTGACTTGAGGCTTACGTGAAGAATAATTTGTACTAGCGTCTTTGTTATCGTTTGAGGGCTTGTAACGTATGGTTTAGAGGTTGGAAGAAGGGGCACTGTCACAGAAAACGATAATGAGTTCTGTTGAATATGATCGAACGGGATAATTCAGTTGACGCCGTCTTTTTACCGTGAATGCATTCCGTCTCTGGAATCTCAGTGATATGGTCTGTTTTGGAGACCGAGTTCTTGTTAACATGATACACGACTATGCCCCGACCTTGAACCACTGATTGAACAAGCCCAAAGGATCCCACCTCTTCTTTAACTGCCGCAACCTCGACAGACTCGACCCGTAGATCGCCTCGGCCGTCTCGTCGCCGTGGGCGAAGTTGACGTACGTGGGGTTCGTCGTCGCCGTCTCGGTGTAACTCCAAATATCTCGCACCTTGCGCCCGAAATCCAGCGCCTCCGCGTCCAGCGCAGCGTCCGGGTACCACGGAAGCACAATCGCCTGCGCGAAGGCGTCCGTCCTCAGCGCCTCCTGCAGGGCCGCCGAATCCTTGGGGGCGGCCTGGGCCTTTGTCAGATTGTAGCGCTCGATGAGAATGGCCGAGTTCGGCGCCTTTGCCTGGAACTTGGTGTACATGTCCCAGATCTCCGGCCACTTCTCGGGCTGCATGTGGTTGATGGTCGTGCTGAACCCCGGCTTCCTGTCGCCGCGCGCGCAAAAGGGATCGTTGCCGTTGTTCCAGGCCTCGTACCCGGCCACGCTGCTGCTGTTGGCAATCGGGCCGAGGGCGTACAGCGGCGCGAAGGCGGCGCGGCCGGCCTCCTCTGTGCCCTTCCTAAGAAATCCCGTGACGACAACGGCGGGCGCGTTGGTTGGCGGGCCCGTGTTCGTGAGGATGAGGAAGACGAACTGTTCGGGCTTCAGGGGCAGGTCCTGGATCGCTTGTGCGACCTGCGTGAGCTGTTCTGGCGAGAAGACCAGGTTCATGAGCCATGAGGTACGCTCTTGGGTCGACGAGGGCAAGGCTCTGACCGTGGCGGATATAACAATGCCAAAGTTGGGACCGGCACCACGGAAAGCCCAGAACAGGTCTGGGAAGGACGTTGGCGAGACAGTGAGGATCTGTCCGTCTGCGACGACGACGCGCATCGAGAGCACGTTGTCGACTCCGAAGCCCACTTCGCCCATGAGACTACCTAGAAGCGCTTTAGTCTATAGTGTCGGTGTAGGCGCAAGACGCCGAGTCTGACGCACCGTAACCACCGCCGAGGATGGCGCCAAGGGCGCCCACGCAGTTGCAGTTGCCGGTGGGGACCAGGACTCCGGCAGCATTCGCTGCTTTGACCACATCGCCGATGATCACGCCGCCGCCAATGGTTGCCTCTGTCTTGCTATTGCTAAAGGTCACAGTGTTTAAGCCAGCCAGGTTGATGAGGACACCGTTGGTGCCAAGGTTGAAGGTCTTCCCCCAGCCGTTCCCGCCGTTCTGGGCCACGAACGGGATGCTGCGATCCCTGCAGTACTTAACCTTTAGTTGGAAGTCAGCAACGGGGTTCGGTGAGTTCTAGTCTCGGGAAAGCGGCTTACCACAGCGGCAACGTCCTTCTCTGTAGCCACATTAACCACGATGGCCGGGACCGGCGCATTGAAGGCACTCCATCTTGCCCGAAGGTCAACCGCCACCGAGGACGATGGTGAGACGCGGGCTTTGATTTCATTGGCGACGTTGGGCGCCCTTGCAGTGAGGGCAGAGACTGCCACGACCAGCAACTGTAGGGACAAGAACAGCTTCATTTTAATTTGGAGGAGAACCAACGGTGATGAGAAGATACTGAGCCGTTGGCTATGCCAATGGGCGGCATGGAACTATTTGTACTGTTGCGATGGTTGCATCGATGCTACACTTTACCAGCTGCAACGGAAACCCAGAGGCTTGGTACCGAGCCAAGCTCGCGCCAGTCACGGAATGTGCGTGATAAGGAACGAACAGACAGTTTACCGCCTTCGACATAGTCGTCAACATGGGAGTTACTATGTAGTCAGCACTAGTCGGTATGTTATGGGAGCTTGCACAGAAGGCGGGGTGAGGGGAACCATGTCACATCGTGTAAAAACGCTCAAGTAGCCCGTGGCGTGGTACGACTTCCTATCGGGGAAGTGATGTCGTACTGGAGACCACTGCAGGGATGCTCTGATGCTTTCCCAGGATTCCCTGATAGGCTGACAATCAGTCGCCGGGAATGACAACACGGCCGCGCTGGCTTGGCGAACCAAACTTGAGTCAGCAGCAGATGGGTGAGAGGCGCCAGCAAAGATATGATCAACTTTGCGGATGGGCTGGTGAGCAAAAGCGGACCTCTGCGATGCTGACGACACGGCATGGTTTCGATGCAATTAAACTCTGGAATGGGAACATCTATAATAGTCTGGTTGTACATGATTGGCTTTTTGGAGGCTGTGCTGTGGGCTAACACAGTAGATATTACAGGGAATGAGAGGGACTGGGTGTCTACAGGAAGTTGATGCCGACACCAACCTGGAATCCCTTGGTGCCCTGCTCGCCGCGTCTCAGCACCAACGGAAGACTAAAGTTGAGCTCGAAACGGGCGACAGGGTGGGCGTAAACAAGACCAACACCGGCGGCAGTCGACGGCAGACCGGTGGCGAGATCGTTCAGCGCTCTCCACGCGCTGTTGGCGACGCTCCCGGTATCGAGGCCCTTGGGCGACTCGTCGTCACCCTTGCTCTTGCTCTTCATTGCGACGAGTCTGCCACCGTTGGCAAAGACTTGGAAGCGGAGGGCAGAGTCGGGGCCCTTGTAGGGCAGAGGGAAGAGCATGTTCACGCTGCCAGCCGCGAAAACGTCTCCGCCGACGGAATCCGGTCCGTCGTGAGGCCCGAGACCACCGTACTGAAAGCCGCGGACATCGGTGGGTCCGCCAAGCTGGAATCTGTCGTTGATGCGGCTGGGCTGGGCCTTTCCCCCTGAGGAGAATCCAAGAGGGAGAGGGTACAGCATGCCGAATCGGAAACCTCCGCCGATAGAGATGCCGGAGGGTCCGTCGACGCCGGGAATGGGGATGGGCACGGCGCCACCAACTTCCACCTCGTTCTTGGAAAAGGCGACATCACCGCCCAGAGGGCCAAAGCCGGCCAGCTCGAAGACGGACTTCAGAACATAGCCGCTTTGCGGCAGTTGCGGGTTGTCTCTCTCATCGCGCTGGTATGTGTGCTTGATGGAGCTCTTGACGGAATCGCCCGCATCGGCGCGGACTGTGGGGCTGGCGCCGTCACGCAGGCCGGTGACCTGACGCCAGATGCCCGAGTACTCGAGGGAGTGCATGTCTTTGGGACCCGACAGCCAAGAGAAGCGCAGGTTGCCGCCCTTCAGGACCTCCTCGTGAGCTGCCCATGACTTGTCGGTCGCCGAGGCCAATCCCTCGAGGGCAATTCTCGTATCGGGGTTGCTCTTGACTGGCGCGCTGAGCGTGGCGCTGTAGGCGGAACGGGTTCTTGTGCCGGCGCTGGCGTTGACAGTGAGCTGCTCGGCACCGCCAAAAATGTTGCGCCAGAGCAGAGAGGTGTATGCGGAACCCTCGCTGTTTCCAACATCGGTTCCAGCGTTGAACTTGTAGCGGGGAAGCTCCTTGACGACGACGTCGACGTCGACATCGGTCGGGGTGGACGAGGGGTCGGTCTGGTTCGAGCCGTTCAGATGAACCTTGGGATCGGGGTGAAAGATGCCTGTTCAGGTCAGCCCGAGCTCTGTGTTGGATCTCGGAACCCAGAGTCGCCCATACCCAGCCTTTCAAGCTTTCCCCTGGCCTCGCCCAGACGAGCGGCTACTTGGCCGAGAGTGGAGTTGGCGTTGACGTCCTCAGCCAAAAGCGGCTGGAAGATGGGGTCGAGGAAGCCTCGTCTGGTGTTGGCAGCGCCGTGAACCTGGAGACGGTTGATGGTCGTGGGCTGGGAATTTTGCTCCGCTAGCTAATAATGGTTGTTAGCGGAAGCGCCGAGGTTGCGGGAAGGAGGTTCGGAGCTTGCCAGTGCTTGTAGCCTCCTGATCTTGGCCTCTTCCTGCAGCTTCTCGAACTCGGCCGAGGACTCGGCCTCCTTTCGCAGCGCATCCGGTCCAGTTTGAAGCTTGCCGATCGGGTTGGAGGCCTGGGGACAGGAGGAATATTCTTGGTTAGCTGCCGAGAGCATCAACAGAAGCAATTTACGGGATGGATAATGGACTCACGGAGTTCCCGCTCAAGCTCGGTTGCGAGGCCATTGCAAGCAAGCCTTTGTGTGAGCAGTGCGAAGGAGAACTGGAGGGGCGCGAATTGGCAAGAAAAAATGGCACAAACAAACCGACAGGCTTCGGTTGATTTCGAGATGCAGCACGGAACGCGCAACAAGGGAACGAACTGGGGCGGGTTGATGGGGGACCTGGCCCCAACTGAGGCTGGTGCGATTGAAAGTCAAAAGCTCTGGCTCTGGCTGGTCTGGCCGAGGAGTGGAGAGTGGAGAGAATCTGGGCAGCTCCAGCCACAACGATGCCCTAGTCCAACTTGTGAAGGTGGAGACACTGTGGAGACACTGTGGCTGATAGAGGTACGGACTGGTGACATAATGCTGCGGAGTCATTTCTATTTCTAGCTTAGCGCTCTAGTCATCTTCCTATGCCTACCTACGTACGGTAGTAAAGGTAGGCATCTGGCGATGCCTTACTAAGTAAGGCACCTATCTAGGTAGGTACTTAGGTAGGTATGCTTAGTACCTAAGGTTGGTGGGTAGGCAAGTATGTCCGATGTCCGGGGGTACGTACCTCTCTTCCCTCTTCTCTGACGCACCTTTCCTTTAGGCTTCGACAGCGAGCGCATGGGGCACTGGCCGACAGCAGCCTCGCCGCATTTCCCAACCAACCTGTCCTCCACATCCCACTCACTGCTGCCTCTGCGTGTGTTTGTATGTGTGTTGTATGAGTGTGAGTGTGTGTTTGTGTGTTTATTGCCGTCGCACTTCATCATCCTTCCATCACGCCAACTCGAACTAAGTCGCCCCAGCCCAACAACCGAACGAACAGACATTCGTCTACCAGGGCACTGCATAATCCTTTGACACTCGTTTACTGCCGCTCGCACGATTCCATCAGCTGCCCCGTTCGTTCTCTCTTTGACGATTACGTCGTTCGTCACCCCCCCCCCTCCCCAAACCGGGAATCGCACGACTGAGGCAAAACCCCTCCTCCAACTTTGATAATCATGGCAGCCAGCAAGGCCGCGCAGAAGAGGGTATGCTAAAATCACTCTTTTCCTCTTTCTGCTTCATGTGCTGACTGACCGACCTCTTTCGCAGTTGACGCGCGAATACAAGACCATCGCCGAGAACCCTCCACCATACATCGAAGCCCACCCTTCCGACTCCAACATCCTCGAGTATGTCCATCGTATGTCCCTATCGCATCTTTACAAAACTGACTCGGAATAGATGGCATTACATCATCACCGGTCCCGAGAACACGCCGTATCATAACGGACAGTACTGGGGCACACTCGTCTTCCCTCCCAACTACCCCTTCGCGCCCCCGGCCATCCGAATGCACACCCCGTCCGGCCGTTTTCAGCCATCGACCCGACTATGCCTCTCCATCTCCGACTTCCACCCGAAATCCTTCAACCCCGCCTGGGAGGTCTCGACCATCCTGATAGGCCTCCTTTCCTTCATGACGAGCGAAGAGATGACCACCGGCTCCGTCTCGAGCACCGAGGCTGAGCGCAAGATGCTGGCGGCGCGGACGAGATGGTGGAACTCGACCGGCGGCGGCTCCCACGCCAAGTCAAACCCTGCGCAAAAGGGCAACGTCAAGGCCGGCGACGGCGGCGCCAAGTTCCGATCCGAGTGGCCCGAGGTCGACAAAGCCAACTGGGAGTGGATGAAGGAAAACAAGGTCGACATGGCTACAGGGAACAAGATTGGCGGCGCCGCAGCCGCCTCGTGCGGACCCCAGCTTGGCATCGGCAATGGCAGCGCCCACCAAGCTCAGGCCGTTGTCGATGCCGTCGTGCAGCAGCGGGATGCCGGCCGAGGGTGGCTGAACCAGAACAAGCTCCTTGTCGCTGGCGGTGTCATCTTCTTCTATGTCCTGCTCGCGAGAGTGTTGGGTACCAACGACCTAGACTAAGGAGTGGAGGCGGTCGGGGTCCGATCAGCAATGGTCGTCACAAGAGGCAGATGATGTTGTTCGCATGGGATAACACGGTTGAGCATGGCGTTCTTTCTTTCTTTCTTTCTTTTTTCCCCTTTTCCCCAGGGAGAGTCTTTCCGGCAACGGGTCAGGATGTTGCACAGACGAGTCGTGGTAATGTTAGAGGACTGAGACGGCCGATTGGGTTGGCAAAACTCGCATGACGAATGTATTTTAGAGACAGCAAACAGGTCGACTCTTGGAAGCGACATTGTGCTAAGATCTCGATTTCATACTTGGGTTGTGTATCTATCTACCTTCAACCGTTGCCAACATGATGGACCACCGCTTGCTTGTTCAGCGGTGAATCAGCACTGGATCCGATCTCTGCAGATCCTGCGTCGTACCTCACAGGATATTTACTTTTTTGTTAGTTGACATCAGTCCAGAATGCACTGCAGTTGTCTGTCTTTGGTTGGGGGGGCGGTGACGATCAAGCACACAAGGAAACGAGCCGGAACGCCATATCGGCAAGTGGGCGACGATCTCCCACGACGATAGATGAGCAAATAGCCGGTTGATCATGGCCGGGCATCATCTGAAAAGGGGGGTGAGAAACATCAGACTTGGCCGATGATACATGCATGGGGGAACACCGACCGGCGAAGATCACGGCTGAGCTCCAGGACCGGGTCTCCTAGCCAACGGCCAACAGCCCCTGTGGAGAAGAGTGAGAGGAGGCCAAAAATATGGAGAGAAGGGGGAGATGGCTTCGACCGGTTGGTGGTGTGGGCTAAGCAAAGAAACGGACGCAGGACCTGCCGCTGCAGCATTTCCAACCCGGAACGTCGGGCGCTGGCAACAAGTCATGGGTCAGTTTGAAGAGAGACCAGACAAACCAGTGGTTGGACACTGACATTTGGGAAGTTCCGACGGGTCACGGAGGGTCATGACGACGACGACGACGATGCGTTGGGGTGTGAGAGCTGACGAGGTTCTCTGTCTATGCAGATGCCCATCATTGATTGGCTTTGCCGACGGCGGCTTCGTCAGCCCTCGTTTTCGATTTGTTCGGAATGTAACCGTCTCAGCGTGTTGGAACATCACTCGGCGTTGCTATATCAAATATTCCTGCCATCACCATCCATACATCGTGCGTGGCGCTCTCCTTTGCAGCACGGCGTCCGGCACATCGTCGGATCATTGCCCGTGCACCGGGTCTCTTAAGAATGGAACGAGGAAGCGAAGAGAAAAAGGAAACTTCGGGCAAAACGTCTCGAGGGGTGTCACTGAGGGGCCGTACTGCGACGGGGCCCGTGGACCGGGGGTTCGTTTTGTGACAGGACGGTGGTGCCACCTTTATGCGTCGGGTCACGAAGAGCCTTAGCCACATAGCAACCGCTGGCCAACTTACACGTACAGCTGTTTGGTGTTTGCGTCCCAAGTACGGAGGAGATGGTCTGAAGTCCAAGATGCAAACGGCGTTGCTGGGGACAAGACTCACCCGGCCGAGTACCGCGGGCGGCCACTGAGGGACGGGAAGCGACCATGATGGCAGATGACCTCCCAAGAGCTCTCTCCCTCCATCTCTATCCCTATCTCTTTCTTTGTCTGTCTCTTTCTGTGCGAAATGGGGGACACGGTCCGGTCATCGGTGCTCATTCTCTTATTCAGAGTAGACGGCAGAGGTCGATTTACAGTCCGAAGTTCGGCATCGCGGCACCGACATGATGAGATGCTGTTTTGCCTGGATTCAACGGCCATAACTGCTTCATCCAAGAGGCACAGGCACAGGCACAGGCACTCTCTCTCTTCCTCTCTCTCTCTCTCTCTCTCTCTCTCTCTCTCTCTCTCTCTCTCTCTCTCTCTCTCTCTCTCTCTCTCTCTCTCTCTCTCTCTCTCTCTCTCTCTCTCTCCCTCTCTCGGGAGGCGCAGAAGAAAAGAATCAATCTGGAATGAATGGAAGCAAGCAGGGTATGTGTCTCTCTGGCGCGCGCGCGTGCGAGACCACGCCGATCAAACCGTTTCCGTGCCGCATACCCCATGTCGCATTCCGGTACCTACAAATGCCCCTCCTTCAGATCCCTCCACCCCTTTAGGTATTCTCCCAAAAGAACCCCAGTCTCCATAAGGCATGTTGGTATTAAGCATGATGTTCGGCACGTACGCATACCATGTCGTGCCTGTTGTACTGCGATCTCGTCAACGAATTAGTCTTATCCACCCCCACTGCTGCGGCAGCCCCGCCGCAACTCAACAACCCGTCACTCAGAGCATCCCGCATCAGTCGACCTCATTCCCATTGCAACTGCCGAAAGGCCACAGTGTTACAGACAGCTGGTCTCTGGAGATGGAGACACGGTTAAAACGCCCCCCGAACCTGGCTCTGCGGTGACGAATGTTTGTCACGCAGCAGGAAACATGCCACGCTCGTGCTTTTTGGTGACAGGGGGCACGGACACGAGACCAAGGCGGCAGTCGCCTCGAAAGGTCTCTCAAGGTACGCAACGATGAAGAAAACATGATGGGGAGGGACTTCTCCTGCCAATTGTTGGCAGCCTTTGCGCCGAAACGACCGCACAGTACCAGACAGACGTCTGTCTCCTGCGTCTGCAGTACTCATCATCGTCGCGAGCGTCCTGCCGCTGACGATTCCTTCTGACGGGACGATGGGACGGCGCAATGGGCCCTCTCGGGTTACGTCTTCTATTCGAGAATCACAACTCGGGTGGGTGATAACATCGCATGCAGGACGGCCCTCCCTAGTGGATTTGCTCCTGCGAGCCTCAACTCTCTCCTCCCCTCTCTCTCCTCTGTTAATAGTCCCGTAATCTGTTAATGCTCGACGGTTATCGGAACATTTCACTGGGTCTATGTCTATCCAGACCCCCCCCCCCCCCCCCCCCCTGGTTTCCTCTATCCCTCCCTTGCTTCTTATCCTCCCCTGTTTTCTGTTGCCCCCATCCATGTTTCCCCCGGAACGACCGTAGACGTGTTACGAGCCTGTCGTGGCAGAACATCCTCTCCTTACCCTTAGATCTCCATCACACACAGGGGGGGTGGGGGGGCATGTTGGGTCTAGTATAAGGCTGCGGCGACGTCTGGCGGTAAAGACGAGCTGCTCTTGGGCTTGGGAGGTCGGGACTGCACTATTGCTTTACTCCAATCACCGCAGGCAAACGGCAAACATGGCGACGAACAATCGCTGGCCGCTCCAGGAAGAGCAGGCTGGTCCGAAGCGCGTTCCCATCACGGCCGTGTCCGAATTCGAAGACGATGAATATCTGGCAAAGAGCGAGACGCTGGTCGTCGGTACGACAAATCTTTATGTGGATGGCAAGTTGAGATTGATTCCCGTAAGTCTTGCGCGCCGCCGTAAAGATGCCCGTCACTGGACTCTCTCTCACTGTCTCACTCTCTTCTTAGATGCCAACGCCCGACCCCAAGGGTGAGTCTCTCTCCAAGAGCTGGTATGAGTCTTGTGCAAAGTACAAGTATTGACACATCAATACAGACCCTTTGAACCTCCCCGCATGGCGTAAATGGACGGCAATCGGTGCACTCTGTTTCTGTAAGGCCTCATCCCGAGCCTCGCCCTCGTCGCTTTCTGGCTAACGTCTCATCCAGTCGGCGCCCTCGCCTTGTCCGCGGAAATCGTCATCGGCGGTCTGCTCCCCGTCTTCATCCTCGAGTACTCGGGCGTCGACCCGCGCATCCTCAACAGCATCGACTTCGAGGCCCAGAGCGGCGGCAGCGGCCTCAACATCAACCCCTTGTCCGTCGTGCCCCCCGGCGTGGTGCCCGTCTCGCTCGAGGAGGTCAGCATGCTGGCCACGATACCACTCATTGCGAACGGCATCGCCAGCTACTTCCTTGTGCCGACCTCCATCTGGATCGGCCGTCGCCCCGTGCTCATCTTCGCCGCGACGGCCGCGTGGGCTGGCGGCCTGTTCGCCGCCTTCAGCACCAGCCTCAATCAGCACTTGGTTGCAAGAGGCGTCATGGGCCTGGGGGCCGGCGCGGTGGAAGCGCTGATCCCGCTGATTGTCCAGGACCTGGTCTTCATTCACCAGAGGAACAAAGCCATGTCGGCCGTCATTTCCAGTCAGGGAATCATCATCATCGCGCTGGGTGTTTTGGCGCCGTGGATTTCGTCCAACTACACATGGAGATGGATGTACTACATCACATCCTGTCTGGGCATTGTTGCATGGGGCGTCGTCATCGCTTTCCTCCCCGAGACCCGATGGACTAGGTCCCAAGAGGAGCTCAGTAAGTATCGCGGCCACCCCTTGGGCAGGAAACTCCAGCTGATTGATACCGTACAGGCGGCCAAACCGTTCACCCTCTCAAGCCCGGCCAGAACCGTCCTGAGCTCGACTATGTGGCCTACACCCCGCGCACAGTCTGGACCAACATCGGTGTCTTCCAGAACGGATTCGAGTTCAGGGCTGCCGCCCAGTCCATGTTAGATGCTGTTCGATCGACCTATTTCCCCGTCGTCATCTGGGCTGTCCTCCTCAACACCGCCGGCATCGTCATGAACCAGGCCTCGGCGCAGATCACGCCTTTTGCGCTGCTGGCTCAGGGCTGGGAGTTCCAGTGGACCGGCCTTACCGTGCTACCGTTCTTCCTTGCGTCGGCTCTCGTCTATGTCTTTGGTGGCCCCGTGGCCGACAAGATCTCCAACGCGGTGACGAAATGGCAAGGCGGGAGCCGAGAACCGGAGCATCATCTCGCCAATTTGATTCTCCCAATCGTTTCTGGTGTGGCGGGCTGCTTCGTCTTCGGAACTGCCGGTGAGCAAAACTTGCATTGGGGAGTGCTACTCTTCGGATCATTCCTGATCGTGTTCGCCTTTTTGACTCTTATGACCATCCTCAACGTCTTCATCGTTGAGAGCTATCCACAATGGGCAGGGTAAGTTGACGCCTCCATAACACAATTTCGTTTCCCTGTACTGACATTCAGCGACAGTCCCGTTCTCGTCAACGTCTCTTCGCTACGCATCGTCATCGCCTTCTTTCTCGCCTCCAAGGCCACCGTCTGGATCGCCGAGAAGGGCCCGCTGGCGACCTTTGCCCTCTACGCCGAGGCCCTTATCGTCCTATCTCTTGGGCTGCCTGTGTTCTACTTCTGGGGCAAGAGAATGCGACAGTGGACCGCCGGAAGCGTCAAGGGCACGCAGAGTGAGAAGGAAAAGGCGTTTAATGATGGTGCTTCCGTTTAATGATACGGAAGATAATGATAATGAGACTCATGCAGGAGAGCACAGTGAGGGCGTATTCGACCTGGCATCATCTGGCTATGAACAGATAATACGCTCAATAGAAAACAAAACAATCCAGTCACTACCGACGCGAAAGACCAACCTAAGTGATGCAAGTGAACCAGCCGCCACTATATTGTTCAGGTGCGGCCAGATCACCCGCCGCCTTAAGGTGGCATGAGGAGCGCGAGCAAGGTGAGCAGGTTGAGTTGGTACAGGATATCAACTTACAGGCTACGGCGCGTTAGTGTCTGCTACTGGAAAGATGTTTACAGATAACAGTCAGTACACAATACGACAGTAGTCAATGGCTTGCATTAGTCTGTTTCAGGCCCCTTTCTCATCCATCCACCTATCCATCCATCCATCCACTACATCTCCTGTCCTATACTTACCAATAGCCAGTCTCTAGTGCTCTAGGGGTGGATTTCAACCCAGACCAGCAACTATGACGGACCTAGCAGTTCAATGGGCTCGTTTGCATTGTAGGATAACAGCGACGTCCTACCTTACGCTCTCTACTTTTCACGATGTCCTCATTTGTTGCGGGCGGCTTGTCGACGCTCCGCCCCAATTTTCAGAAACCTTCACGCTCACATACAGACTGGCAATCCGTGTCGAAACGAGCTTGTGAAGAAGGAGCAGCTATGCACAGTAGTGCTATTCCACCACATACTTAACTCTAGCGCCTCTAACACTGTCACCAACAGAGACACTACTTGGAGCATTATAGATAACTTAAGTTCCTGTGTGACTTTTCTAGGTCTCGAAACCACTAAGCTTACTGTAGGGGACTTTAAATCAGATAATTGGTTGAGCGATCTTTGATCCGTTGGCCTGTGGCTGGACAAAGCATTGGTATGCTTCTGAACAATTAAAATTGGACTGGACTAATGCTGTTGCTTAGGAGGAAGTACCTTTCAGATTGACAGCGAATCTGAACACGACGCAGATTGAAGATCTCTGCGGCTTCATTAGCGATACCTATGAATTGTGGGAGCCTGTGGAAATATACTCTGTCCATGACACCCAAGCAGTGGTCATCTGGTACGCAGTCGGTTGTTCCGTCGAGTTGGACATGAGGAAGTGGGTCGGCATGGGCACAGAGACAAGCATTCTGACATCGTTTCGGACCTGCTCAAGACACGCGCAGCAACCAGGCCAGCTCGTTTTTTCGATCCTGGCTATCTCGTCATACCATCATATTTTATCATACGGAGCTACCCAGCTAGCGCAGTCTGGGTCTACACTGGACTTTCGCGGGGATGGGTCCATCCTTACAGATATTAACGATCTCTTGGAGGGCAACATGCTTGACGAGCCAGAGAGAATAGCCGGATGCTTGGTTGAGTCTCTTCTTCCGTATATGACGCCTAAATTGTCAGAGTACATTGGTGGCATTCTGTCATAGCTTGGATATCGTTGCGGCATAGTAGATGGGGTCTTGGATCACCCAACGACACGGCGTACGCGTGCGACGCCGACAGCGTGTGGGGCGCGCACAACATGAACCTGGGCCGGGAGAACCCCGACGATCTCATATGGGCGCTGTCACGGCCCAACCTGACAACCTGCGCCGTGCCCACCGACATCCCGACGGCCGTGGGTGGCCGCGACGGCGGGGGGGCGACCGTGACGGCGCCGACCAGCGGCTTCGACGCCCCGGACCTCTCCGCCCTCATGACGCGCAAGTTGACGTCGGTGACGAGGACGCCTACGCGGCCCGTCAGCATCCCTACCGCGTCTCCGTCGGGCTCTGGCAACACGTCGTCCGGGCTGAGCAAGGGGGCCATAGCAGGCATCGCGGTCGGCTGTGGCATGGCTTTCGTACTGGCGCTGGGGGGCTTCTTCTTCTTGTACGTCGCCGACGGAAGTATCATTCGGGTAACAGATATGACGCCGCATCGGCTTCAGGGGGAGGGATATCCATAGCGTATCACCATAGTCAGGCGGGTCGAAAACCTGTACACGGCGGCGGTTGGGACAATACGCAGGTATCGTCGCCGACGATAACAGCAACATCGCCTACCGTGCCGCCTGTTGAGCTTGGAAACGGGACTGAGCTGCACAGCCCGAATCACAACAGTAGTCCCACGAGGGGCAAGTACGAGATGACGGCCACCCGCGATGCATGATGAGAGAATACCTCCAGTCGTGTTTACAAGGGCACTGGAGGACGCAGAAGGAGGGCAGAGCTAAGTGGAAGGGGTATCGGATCGAGGAAGACGATGATCGTGTAGAGAACCCGGGCTGAGCAGATACGAGGGGGAGCTTGATGCGTTTATGAAAGTCAAGGCGGGAGGTTGACGGGAGGTGACTTGGAAAACTAGAGTTCGGAAGAGAGACGATGCTTCATATGAAGGTAGCGAGAAAACAGCTCAATCGATTACGCCTGTCACAGCTGTAATCGACAAGACCGTAAGGCGTCGTTCCTCCAAGGATCCCTTCTTCATCCTTAAAGTCAAAAAAGATGTTGTTAGCCACTTATCACCGCATTAACTCCAACCCAACCACCCAGCAAGCATCCAATCCGCCATCACCATCAAGCCAACTTAACACGAAATCACCCCAACCAAAGAGACCACTAAAAAAAGAAAAAACCTATAACACCAGGCATTCACCAGTCGCCACTAACCTAACTACCACTCTAGCCCTTACTGGAATCATCCAGATAGAGTGGAGGCAGCTGGTTTTATGGTGGCTTTACTAACCTAAAGCAGCCCCACACCCCTCGCCGTGCGAAGCTGGTGTCTCCCCAGATAGGCCGCGTGCGAGATGCACAATACGCTCACAAGTATGGTTTCCAACGCCGAAGCCGCCGGGCTTGTGTGCGTCTCTGGAGACATCAGCACTCCTGGGACGTCCAGGAGCTGGCCGTACAGCCTGTGTGTCCGCTTGAGCAATGCTAGCCCGCCTAAAGTCCGGTATCCTCTTATCAGGAGGTGTAGACCTGGTGGTTCCAGAGTGAGTCGCGCCCAGGAGCGCCGACTTCGGTCGTCCGCCTCCTGCAATGTACCTAGAGTGGAAAACTGAAATGAGCCTGGTTGTGCAAGAAAGGAGCAGGGGCTTGTTCTACCCTCCACTACAAAGAAAGTTGAAGCTTGATCCGACGCGCCCCGTGTGTAGGTGGCTTCGATGATACGATGCAGTTGTAGACTGATGGTGTCGTTGCCTTGCTCACCATCCCAGTCTGGGTAGTGCCGGAGGCTGGAGGCAAGAAAACAGCCTTGATGGTGGTTGAAAAGGCGGAATCCACTATCAACAGTAGGTTCATACAGGATTTCCTAGAGCGTTTCTGGCGATTTTGTGACCTGGCCCCTGTGATATTATCAGTCATTGCTCGACTTATCTTGGGTGTTTACAAACTCACCCGACGGGTAAACGGTCATGTCCGTCCTTCGCTACAATATTCATCTCCTGGTCAATATACGGTATCGATTCGCCATCGATGCCGAGGTAGTGCTCTGTTACTCTGCTGCGAACATGCACATAATCGCCCGCCCGCAGATGGCTTCTGATGTAGTCCTCGTCTTCGTACCCGTCGTAGCCTTGTTAAACAGGTCTTGCTCAAACGCCCAGGGATGACGCCTACCGATCGGGTCTGAGAAGTAGACCCTGTGGAATGTGGTGTAACGGTGGTCAGCAGCCGCGTCATCTTCGTCGTCTAGTTGCCATTCCTCTCCAAAGATGCCCTGCTCAGGGAGCCAAACGGCGTCGTCCTGCCACAGAAACCCCGCCTGCTGGAGATACAACGACACCGGCACGTATGGAATCACTGCGTGCCGTGGCAGAGCGTGATTTCCCCAGTTGGGTATTCTGACTTCGCGGCTTGCCGGCAACATAAACCGCCTCTCCTCAGCAGCGAGAAAGCGAGACTGATAGTTGCCGCCCGCCGCAACCTCGGAAGCCGGAGAGAGGTCCAAGGGACATGTCGAAGTAAGTCTTGAGAAGGCTTAAATTTTGATTTCATGCGATAATTACTATGAAGAGAAGTGATCGAGATCGAAGACAGAAAATTTGTTCAAAAGCGTGCACTTAGTCTTGGTAGTCTTGCTCATAGCATGTACACATTCTCCTTCAACGGACACTCAATCACATTTGCCCGGCCGCAGAAAATCTACACCTTGACAATCTGCGAGCCGGTCACGTCAACAAAATTGCTCACGTCACAAACATTCCGCAGGATACCATTTAGACCGAACGGTCAGGGCGAAACATGAGATAAACCCAATGGCCTGAACTCGTCATAGTTTTTTCTCACAGGATGACGCCAAGGCGGCCGTAGTAGCGACGACGCGCTTGCGAGCCTCCTTTCGGAATACGAACATTCGCATGTCATGTTATGGCTCCATTGCCAGCCGTGGACTTGGAAGTGGAAGACGAAGACGAAGAGAGTCCGGCGATGAGGTTGTTGGTTGGGGTGGTCAGTATGTCCAAAAGGGAGCGTAATGTGTCACGAGTTAGGGCACACAGTTGGGCATATAACAATAGGGTCAAGAAAGGCCTGTTATTACTGGAGTACAGATGCAAAGGAAGGATCCTACATATAGGCTAGTGATGCGAGTAATGAGTGAAACGCCACGTGATATGGCACATGATAGTCCACCTGACAGGTGCTGTTTGAAGCCGTCATGACATAATGGGTGATTTGGTGTTCTGCAGTAGCCATGTTGTCTGAGGATGACACATATTCTTTTTCTTCCTCAACTACCTAGGTGATGGATCGCAAGAAGCTCCGAGAAGGGCTTATCATGGTACTCCTTGTAAATTGCCACGCGCTCTCAAGTACACCCCGCCCGGCTTACTACCAGCGTACCAAGCCGGCGGACTTTTCTCGAGGGCGCGTTACCGGTTCCAGTATTCACGACTACGGTCTCCAAGGAACACCAGCGGGCGTCCTGCACCCCCGTTTTCACGTGGTATAAGTGCACCTGACGTTAAGGTTTGGGTTTACAGTTTGTGATAATAGAGATGAAGATGGTCCTTGTGTTTCATTCCCGTCATTGCACGTGCTCTGCGTTACTATAGAGATGGTAATGATGTTCTCCGCAAGAGGGGAGGGTTTCGGCATGAGTGGGAGTCTGCTTGAGTGATGATGTAATCGCAGTCGCTTTGAGTTCGGATTAAAAGAGGGTTTGCGGTATTGCTGGTGAGGGAGTCATCGATGTTCGTGTTCGTGCTCGTAGTTACAACAGTAGAGATAGTAATCATGTTCTCAGCAGCAATATGAGTGGGAGTCCCGGTCTCGAGTCATATAGTTTTGAGTAGCTTTGAGAATTGAATATAAGCGAGGGTTATTGATAGTAGGAGGGGAATCTTCAACTTAGATACAGTCGGCACCACCTTAAAACCTATTGGTGGATAAAAGTGACTGGTTGATTTAAATACATGCTGATCCAGCATATTGCCCTCTTTTAAGTTGGCAAATGAGCGATAACAGGATGAGTTCTGCCAGAGCAAACTCAACCTATAGAAAAGATGCCCGAAATAACTTAGTCCGAGCGCCAAGCCAGCTTCGTGACTAATTTCTGGTCTAGCGAGATGTAAGTTGGCCCGATCTCCCGCTGTATCTAAGTTCTCGTGACTTTTATTGGCTCGGGAAGTCTACTGTGTTTGTACCACACAGTATTCCTACAACTCCACGAACGGCCGTATTCGTGATTTTATGGCATTGTCGGCATTGTGGTCCTCCTAACCTTGGCCAAACCTTGACTGCCCCACTAGCTTCCTGTAATGGCCCCAACGAAATCCTACCTTTACCCGGTCTTGACTGCATCAAATATGCATTTTAGACTTTACCGAATAGTTCTGTCTCTCCATACTCTCGGGACGTGGGGACCGTAACAGTGGATCCAGTTTGTCCATGTGTCACATGTCAAGATGATCCTGTTCCCTTGATTAACTCTCAACCTGTACGTATTCGGTTTCCAAAAATCACGCAGCTTCTCTCGAAATTTATCTTCTCTGTGAGGATCCAGTAAGACTTTCAAAGTGGCAACTTAATCATGAACTTCGACATTTAATGCATACACATACGAGGCAGTAGCCTAGGTAGTACCCAAGGAGGGATCCAGGTTTGCATTACTAGTAGATCCCCAAGACGACGAACGAGTCGTCAAAGCGAAGACAGATAACACTAGTACGCGTAGCAGCCAGATAGAGGATGTCACTATAGGCACCCATAATCTCAACATGTCGACCCTTCCACTTCTTCCAAAGAACGTCTGCCCATAGCGCCCTACCCTACACAACATCCTCTGCTCGCTCCTAGGCTGGACGGGCTCCTACCGTCACACATTCAGGATTCACATCTCGCCTTTATACGTGAGGCCTGGTTTCTTACCTCAAGAAGCTGCCTGTCGCGGTTAATATATTGGCTTACAACTACTCACTGTACAGAGCAAGCGTTGCCTTTGCGTCTCAACAACCGGCCAAGGTGCGGGTTACAGTGCAGCCGCTGATAGATCTCAGCCCTGCAGGTGATGACCTCCTGGGGTCAAAGGGATTGCGCGAGTAACTGGTGGGTCTGGTGCCTTCTTGTAGTGCGGACTGCACATGGCTGGATGCCTTTGGTCATTCTATCTTCCTGATTGCCGACGAGGCGGGTTTGGTCAAAAGGAGGCCAGTGCCAATAGTGCTGCTATTAAGCTGCCGTGGTAGATCTCCTATGCTAGGTTTAATCCCAAGGTTTTGAGAGTGAGCTCCAATTGCCGACTTAGTAGCACCGTCAATCGTTACAATACAGTTATGAAATGGTAGAGTTAAGGGGAGAAACAGTCAATAAAAACCAACAATCTGGTTTGTATAACTTTCTCTACTATTTAGAGAATGTCGTGAAGCTGGGACAGCTTTGTGTGGCTGGTTCCAGTTAGAGACGCCACGAAGTGGCGCCTCCAACCGATAAGACCTACATTAGGAAGAGTATTTCTAGGTGATATTTCTCTCGTACTTAGACTTAGGAAAATCAACTACTTCTCTTCATAAATGCAAAGACGCTGCGGTTCATTACAGAGAACGTATTTCTGTCGAAAAAACGATGACGTCAATTACAGAGAGCAATTAAAGCCTACTATCACCTATAGCAGTTTTAACGGGTCTGATCAGGTTGGCGAAGCACCAACTTTATCCAAAGCGGGTGCTTGTCCCAGATCCCGTAACTATTCTGGTCCAACCAGTCAAAACCGGGGTTGGCCAGTTCAAGGTCGAAATTGTACAACAGACTGGCCATGATGAGCCTCATCTCGGGGTACGCAAGGCTGCGCGAAAGCTGATCAGTAACTGCCACTCATGACGTAGAGGCGTAGAGTAAGAAGACGCCCGGAGAGAAAAGAGATCACTCACTTCTTGCCAATACAGTCTCTTGGACCCGCCGAAAACACCTTGAGGCAATCTCTCCGATCCCCGTCATACTTGGCAGGCCGGTCGTTGTCGTCAAGCCACCGCTCCGGCACGAATTCCTCGGGATCGGCAAAATTGTCAGGATGGTGCGCAATCGCGTACAGCGGGATATCAACGCGCGTCCCTGCCGGAACGTAGCGCCCACAGACGATACGTCCCCCGCGAGGCACCATGCGCGGCATGGGCGTCGGCGCGGGCGGATACAAGCGCATGGCTTCCTCGATGCACGCATTGAGGTACGGCAGCTTTCGCAGGTTGGTGAAGGTCATGTCTGCCTGTGGGTCGTTTATGCCGGCGTCGAGCTCAGCGCGCAGCTTGGCCATCTTGGCTGGGTGCGTGAGCAGCAGGTAGGTCAGGGCCGAAGTGGCGGCCGTGGTGGTCTCGGTGCCTCCAATCATGAACGTCGCGGCGTTAGAGTACATCTCAGCGCGCGTGATACCGGGCTGCTTGTCGCTGCCGCTGTTCTGCATGATCATCGACCAGACATCGCTGCCCGAGTTGTCACCGCGGTCCAGGCGCTTGTCGACGCGGTCCATGGAGAAGCGATTGTGCTGTGCGCGGCGCTTGCCACTGCCACCCCAGATATATTTGAGAAGCAGCGACCCCAGGGGCGGGTGCCAACCCATCATGGCCATGCCGAGGGTGACCGTCTTGATGGTTGAGTATGTGTCGCGAACCCACTGGCGAGCCGACTCGTTGCTGTCGAGCATGCCGAGCGGTTCGCCGTACATGAGGTCGCCCATGATATCAAAGGCCAGGTAGCTCAACCAGGTCACGAGGTCGACGCAGCCATGGGAAGAAGCAGCCTCCGCATCCCCGTCGGCCAGCTTGCGCATCAAGTTGCGGACATGGCCCTGCACGAGGCTCTCCTGTTTGAGCACGGCGCGGTCGGAAAAGGCATGTGAGAAGATGCGCCGCTGCCGCCTGTGGTTGGCATCGTCGGCCCGCACGATACCCTTCTCGGGCTCCGCCATGTCTGGCCCTAGTCCGACAAAGTCCTTGGGTATGTCGCCCCCACCGCCCGCCTTGGCATAGATGTCGTGCCAGGCATCGGGGTGGGTGTAGCTGAGCTCATTAGGGCCGATGCGCACGATATGACCGTACTTTCTGTGGAGAAGCAGCGGCCAGCTGTGGTTAGACCCATTGGCGCGGTGCCACAGAGATGTGATGGTGGTGATGCTTGCGAGCGGCGGGCCTGGATATCCCGCTAGGGGATGGAGAGTCAGGTAGTAGACGGTGCGTAGCACAAAAGCTCCGACGATAACCGGACCGAGGCCCCAGAGGAGGTCCGGGAGGGTCGGGAAGAGAACGTTGGAAGATATGTACAGGGTCATCTTGTTCTTGATGATCGGCTCAGGATCGAGGTGCTATCCATCTTCTCATATTGGTTTTCATTGTTGCCTGTCCCTGTAAATAGTAGTTTTCCTCAGTACAGTAAGACGAATACGAGTGATGCCGAGGCATTCGCGCCACTTTCCGGACTTCCCAACATGACAGGTGTAATGACAAGGTAGCCTCGCAAGGCTTGAGATACAATTTCCTAGAGGAGCCTAGCATCGCGAAAGCATATACGGCACTCGGACTCTGAGACGGAGAGTGCTGCGATTGGCCCTGTCGGGGGTCCGAAGGAGGGTATTTGGACGTAAGCCAACGGCTTATTCTAGCTGAACCTTATTGCCGAAGTTGATCAAGGCTCTGGTAACTTCTCCGCGATTCCCTGAACGTCAAGAGTTTGGATGAAAGGCTATGGCACGACGTGATGTCTAATTTCGGGGTCGACTGGGGGTTATCGACCTACCCTGAAGAGCCAAACCAGACTGTACAATGCAGCAAACAACCGTTCGGTCCGGTCCCAAAACTAGCCGCGGCTGTATGTAAATATTGATCCTGGCTACTTTAAGCGAGCTCTGGGCCGTTTCTCGGCATATCCGATATCTACTCGGCAATAGGCAGAGTACAATAAACTTTGGGGGAAGGGTGAGGCTATGGCATTCAATGCCCCTATATCTGTGTGACCTCATTGCACATATACAAAACGCATCGTCATCACAGCTTCCGCGGCGGCGCTATGCCGACGGAACTGGCAATACGACATGTGCTCTTTGTGACGAGCTCAAGTGGTCTTTATAACGAGCTCAATTCACCCACCATCTTAAGTGAATTGAAACCCTTGATCCCGCCTCCCAATTTGTCGTTTTGAAACAGCGACTTCCACCTCTCTGTCGGTAATACCTACTTTTACTACCATGTCTACCATTCAAGAGCCTCCAACACCGTCTCCGTCTCCTACATCATCCATATCCCCATCCATGTGGAAGAGGCCACAGCAAGATGTGGTCAAGCATACGAGATCATCACCACCACTACCATCACCGCAACAATCAGTCTTGTTCAATGAGCCTAAAACATCAGCTAGGGGCATCGTTACGCCGCCGCCAGAGACTCTGGTAGATAAACAGGACGCCACGGGCACAGCACCCTCATCAACAATCGACTGCCCCATTTCCAAGGCTAGTTTCCTGCTTGCCCAGGCCTCTCTGGCAATGGAGCTATCCGGAGGCTCATCAACGACCGAGTTCAAGTTCCGGAGGCCAGGGTCACCTCGAGCGGGAACGCAAACACTCCGTTTCGGTACTGGCCTCGATGGATGTTTTACTAGGACGAGGGGCTTCTTAGGCGGTCGAGAAACGCATCAAACCCACGTCACCACCCGCAGCAATGCAAAGGAAAGCTCAGGCCAACGCCTGCCAGCGCCTCTAGAGGCATGGGAGATGGTCCATGAGAGCCTGCCACGGTTACTTCGAGCAGGACGAGTGCGCCAAGCTGTCGACGCTTTGGGCGAGCGCACGGCCGGGGGGGGTGACGCATGGTGTGGCCTCGAACAGCGTCATCTGACCCGAGCGGCGCTGGTGCTAAGTGCGTTGGCCCACGCATACATGTTCGGCAAGGAGCAAACCAAAGGCAAAAGCAAAGAGGAAAACGGACGGTACCAGCTACCACGTCATCTTCTCGATGCATGGGATAAGGTTTGTACGAAGTTGGGGAGGCCCCTGACTGGGCGGGTACGTAGATATACTTGGAACCATCCTATCTGCATAATACAGTAGCTAACTTGCTACTATAGGTACCTGCCGATGACGTTCTCAACAACGCCGTGGGCAACAGTTCCTTTAGCTTGAGGAGTGTCTACTTTGGCCTCCCCGAGGAGCGGCTTTCCTCGGGGCTCCAGGGCACGATAGAGTCCGTTTTTGCACCTGCTCTCTCCGCTATGGCGCTCGCGAAGAGCGGCGTGCTGGCCGACCAACCCGACCTGGTCACGCATTGCCTGGAGAGTCTATCGGCGCGCATAGTAGAGTGTGCTCATTTGTTTGATGTTATGACCCCGCGCGACACGGCGCACTTTGACCCCGTCATCTGGATCAAGACGTATCCTGCCATGGGCCGCCCGGTTACCCCCGGCGAGCTGGGGAACAGTGGCGTCGATGCACCGATTTTTCATGCACTGGACGCCTTCATCGGCCGCCGTAATGTCAAGGGTGACCTGAAAGACATGCAGAGCGATCGACGGGCCACGCTGCCGGCTAACATTCGCGCCTTCTTGGATGCCCTTGGTGATAGGGCTGGAGGCGTCAGGGACTACATCGCTACTGCCCATGCTCGACAACGCCATCTGCCCTCTGAACAGCAGTCACAATATCAGCGTCTCTCGGCAGCATGGGATGGGCTTTTGCAAATATACGTCTGGTTTCTCGAGCGGCACCGCGTTAAGGCTGTTGGTGTCACGGGCGTGAGCCTGGGTACGGGGCGACACTCGACGAGCAGCGGCGTCAAGAGCAGCGACCAGGCCAAAGGCGCGGCAGCAGGGAAACCGAAAATGCGGCCCGAGACCATGCTGAGCATGCAAATGAAGATGGGCATGGCATCACGGCTGGCCGGGCGGCCGCTGTGGCAGGACGCGCGCGTGCAGTCTCAAACCAAATACCAGGGCAGCGTCGTGGTCACGGTGAGATTGGATGCGAATTTGCCGCTCGAGCCTGGCGACCGAGTGCAAATCTGGCCGCCAATGAAGAGGAAGAAGGTCAGAAGAACATGTTCGCACAAGAGACAGTTGCGAACCCCCTCCCCGGAAGATCATGATGCGTCGCCAGAGTACGAGAGTGACGATGAAGCGGAACCCGAACCGAGATTCTACTCCATCGCTCATGTTAATCCAGACGTGGAAGAGGAGGCGACAGTCTCAGGAAGAAGAGGAGGCATGACCATCACTCTGACAGTCGGTCAACACACACCCGAGGGACTGGTCTCTTCCTTTCTTAGCACTGCCGCTCAAGGCACACATCTGCGTCTTCGTCCTTGGCCTTCTCTTCGTTTCCGCCAGCCACGAAACATGGCCGTGCCGCTGGTGTTGATCGGTCAGGGCAGCGGTGTCGGCCCCCTGTTGGGCTTCCTACACGACCGGGCGACTTGGAAACAGCGGCTCGGTGATACCCAAGACAATATCGGTGAGGTAGGCGAAGTGCTCCTTATGGTCGCTGCCAAAACAAGTCGCCATGTCCCGTGTTCACTTGACAGCCTAGAGAAGCTGACCAGGACCTTGCCGTTGACCATAATCTTGGCTCTCAGTCAGGAGACACACCTTATAGTCCGCAGCGGGACCTGGACACAGCTGCCCCAGGGGAAACGGCATGTAACGCGACATCTGGTAGAATACCGGGACATTGTCCACCAGCTCGTCAAGAATAAGGGTGGCCACGTCTTTGTCTGCGGCAGTTCCGACTTTGGGGAAACGGTGATGAGCAGTCTTGGACTGGGCCAACCGCAACAGCAGCAGCAAAAACAAGCACAGGACGTAAATGACGAATCCTATGACGACAACCGCACAGAAATACTCCCTCCCTCAGCATATTGGAACCAACTGCACCATGATCTCTTCGCCAAGGTAGAAATACCTTCTATCTCACGGTCCTCTTGCTGCTCCTCTTCGCCCCCACCAAGCCCAAAAATCCCCATCATCAGCCCCGCCACCCTTGCCGCCCACAACTCTATGACCTCGTGCTGGACTGCCATCGGCGGAACAGTCTACGACATGACGTCCTTCCTGACCACCCACCCAGGTGGGCCCAAAACGATCCTCGAGTCAGCAGGCACTGTCGCCGACGCGCGCTTTGCCGAAACACACGGCGGGCCGCACGCCCAGGAGATCAGGGGCTATCTCAGGAGTTATGCTATCGGCCGTCTGTCCACGGCTACAGCAGACTCTGCATCCCAGATGACCTGGGCAAAACTCATCAATGCCCTGGTAAGGATGCAAAACACGCTCACCAATAATAGCGCCTTTGACGCAAGCCGTGGACCGGTGCCCCTGTACGTGTACGAGGATGCCCTGCTCGTGTTTGCTGATGGCCTAGACGGGATCGCGGACATTCTGTCAGACGTTTCCGATGACAATTCCTTGTCGGAGCTCAGAGAAACGGTGGTAAATACGCAGGCGTTATTGAGAAAGGCTTTCGTGGTTCTGAAAGACGGGTGCAAGGGTTCCTTAGTAGCTGCTGGCTCCAAGGGCTCCAGCCCCGCTTCCTCAACGTTGCTTGACGAGAGCGAGGATCTCGTACGGAAGCTATACAGGGGGCCTATCAGAAAGGTTCATACGGCTATTGATGTCTGCAAGAAGGATGTTAGTGAAATTGAGGCTAGGACAGAGACGGGAAGCAGCGATGCAATGTGTGATACCTATGAAGATGAAAATGCTGATGCACTCAAGCGTGTTTTGGAAAAGTTTTGCACTAGCCTAGCAAGCGTTGCTAAAGATTTACTCTATTAGAGCCAATATAATTAGAATCATAACAGTGTTATCATGCACTCTTTGTTTTCTTCTTTCTTTGAAACGGTTATTTGCTTTAATATTTCAGTGATAAATCTGACAGTATTGTTATTTATCAAGAGATCTCAACTTTGATACTTTAAACAATACCTATACGTCTTGCTGGCTTACTTGTCACCTTAATGATTGGAGATAGGGCGATTGAGCATATAACATGTCTAATAAGTAGACAATACTATTTGGTGAAACGTTGTTGATTGGGTAGAGTGCGGGTGGAGATAAACGGCTTGTTGTATCTCATAAGCGTCCCGCGCTCTATGGACATGACAAGTTCTTGCCCAGCAGCTGTTTGACCCCGGGACCGAGGCTTTCGATGCCACATAACGCATCCTTTTTATTCTCTAGCACAAAGTCCAAGGTCCTTAGAAGCAGCTCATTCTTGATCTTTTCCAACTTCCCGCTTTGAATGGGCCCCAGAGCCTCTTCGATCAGCTCATCATACTCTGCCGGCAACGCCAACACAGTCAGAAGCTTGGCGATATCAAAAAATGACAGGTGAGTAGTTCCCGCAACAGCCAACATGAGAGATGGACCGCGCAGATTAGGCCAGGTTTCGTTCCACCCGGGGACGTAGTCAGTACTTGTCGGCGTGCCGACCAGCACCAGAGGTTTGTGGGTCCCTTCGGTCGCGACAGGTCCGATGATGAGACCGTCAAAGTTCAAGCCGCCAAGGACGCGGTCATCGGCGTAGAGTGACGCGGCCGCCGTCGCACCTCCCAAAGAGTGCCCCGCAACAAATACCTTGCCCGGGTCGATGGAAACTTGCGTCCCCGTCATCAGTGAGCTCACCGCCGAGGTATCGAGTAGCTGGTTGATAACGAAAGAAACATCTTTCTGACGGCTCTGCCGTAATTCGCAATAGTTAGATACTTGATTCAACTTATGGAGAGGATGTTGGAGGAACTGACATCTAGGAGGGTCTCGACGTAGTCCCTGTCGCTGTTGGTGGCGTTCTCTGCGTATCTCACACTTCCGTCCGGGAACTCAACTACAGTTGCATCATATGTGTGATCCACAGTGACAACGATATAGCCATAGCTGGCAAGCGACCGAGCGAGAACACCATACGCCAGTCTAGTAAGCGCTCGTCCAGGCGAGAAGACAATGAGTGGGTACTTGTCAGCTTTTGAGGCGCACGGCGCCTTGGCATGACAAAACTCAAGTTCCAACCCCGAGAAGAGGGTGTCGGGTAGCCCGTACATCTCTGTAGCCATCTCGCCGTAGACACTCGTCGTGATTGGCGGCATATAGGGGACGGTCTCGGCGGAACATCTGATTTCCTTCTTGATAGGAATATTGACGGATATCATCACGCGCCGCTTCTCGGGCCGGTCTTTGGGTGCGTGAGGATCCCATCGTGCCGCGTCTTCAAAAGCTCGCACCTTTAGAGCGACCGGGTGAGGACCGGGAGGGCCGGGAATGACAACGGCGGCAGCCACCGAAGCCAATGCGAGGAAAATCGAGAAAATCATGTTTGTCTTCTGCGATGGGAAGTAGAATTGTAGGGAGTCCGCGAGGAAGGACTAAATCACGTTGGGCCCATACGCAGCTGGTCGCAGCTATTTAATAATCGTGGCCTTACAGAGCGCATGGATGGATTGCTGCGAGAATCAGTTGACTACGTCCCGTTTCGTACCCAGATTGTTCCCGTCTTACTGACAGCCCTCCAATTGCGACAGATAGCGAGTCACAGCCCCTCTCGCTTATGCAGCTGTCTGGCTTGGAGATTTTGGCATGGGGGTTATGAGAGGCAACTCGCCCCATTTCCGACACTGCTGCCTGACATGGAACGCGCGGGGGAGACAAAAAAGACGTAAGATGAACTCATCCTGCAATTTCTGGGACCATATATCGGGTGGATATCCCCAGGATCAGTCATACGGCGAAGAGCAATGGACAAAGATTCCTGACAAGGTAAGACCTAAGATGGCAAAGCCTTGGCAGCGAACCAAAACCAGTTTTGCGTGACTTAGTATTCCCTTGTTAGGTAAAGGGAAGTAGAGATTTGATGGAAATTTAATCGTCGAGCCCATACCGTTGCGGGACTTGCGGAGCGTAGGGAGAAAGAAAACTGGAAGCGTGATTGTGATTTGAAGAGGTCGCCAAGTACTCCGTAATACATGCCCAATTCAATGGATGGAGTAAACGCATCTGACATGACCATCCAACGCTGCCTGATTTAAACATAAGCTTCACTGGCGTTAGAATGGCCGGTGGACAAGCCCCACATCCGGCCCCGGATGGATATCGAACGGGCCGAGGATTATGCAAACAAACGGAGCCAACCATGTGTTGGCCGCTCGGTTGTCGCAAGAACGACGGGAATAAACAATTGCCGATGACGACACCAAAACAATGCTGATGTAACCAAGCCCAACAGGGGGAACGGGAGCCGGAGCTACGTACCCAAGCGAATTTCTACCGACCTACCTACAGACAAGTACCTAAGTGCCTAACCTACCTACAGTAACTAGAATACCTAAGGTACCACATCGTGATAATTAATTACCTTCCGACAATATCAAAAGACCCAATTAGCGTACCGGCTACTTGGTGGTTTGGGATAATTTTGTTGCTAGCACGGGCACAGTTGGATGGCTACCGCAAGGTTAGATGCTCGCGCGCCCGGGCGCCACTCTAAATAACCTGTGCTAAACTGAGAAAAGTGATTCTGATTTGTAAGTCATTCAAAGGTGCGTCCGTTGCGAGGCAAAGAGGCCAAAATCGGGCCGGGCAAGGCAAAGAAACAACCGACCAACGGCTCTACCCTAAGCAACGATTCATCCCTGGGCAGTGTGTCTTTCTATTTTCATCTGGTCTTTTTTTCGATGCACTTCGTCTCGTCGAGGATCAGGCGACAGAATTTGGAAGCGTTGGTACGGATAGCAAGGAGACTGTAGCATGGCATTGGTGAAAAGAGCAATATCGACGTTTCCAATCAAGGTAGCCAGCCATCTGGGTGGTCTCTCTTACCTATTCGTAGGTATTCGTACCTACCTACACCTACCTGGCCCGCTCCTTCCTTCCATCCATCCTTCTCGATCGGCAGCTCTCCCCCCTGATACGTACCTCTACGCTACCAACGCGGTGGGCCGGAACTTCCTAGAATCGGGACATCATGAGCCAATGATATGTCAGCCTCTGCAAGCTTGGGTCGCCTTGAATGCGGTACGTATCGGGCAAAGGCAGCAAGCGCACCGCACCGCACCGCACCGCGATGGCCGCCGTTCTTTCGAACTAGCGTAGCGTACTCAAGTGCCTAGGCGTAAGGTCTGCCTCCCTGACTGATGCAAGGTACGTACCTCAACTGCCTTTTCTTCTTTTGCGGGGGTAAAATTTGTGACGCAGCCCCGTTTTTTGCTCATCATCGGGTTGATTGACAAGGACCCGGTTTTTATTTTATTTTATTTCTTTTTATTTTTATTCTCGGTATCCGTACTGATTTTTTTTATTTTATCTTTTCTTTCCCCGTTCGACCCAAGCACTGCACCCCGTCCACCGTTGAGTGACTGACTGACTGACTGACCGCCAGCAGCAAGGCCACGGTCAGGCAGGAAGTAAGGTGCAGCAGCAAGCAGAACGCACCGAGCACCTGCAGCTCTCCATCCACCCCTCTCCGCAGTCCGGGTTCCAGTGGGAAGGCATATTCGGTGGCCACAACCAACGGCGCAAAACAACTGGAACAATCGCATCAGGCAGGCAGTGACGGAAGCTTGCTTGCCTCTGATATCACTGTGTCCTTTCCTCTCTTTTCTTTTCCGTACTCTACGCTCTGGCGTCAAACGGAAAGCAAGCAGGACAGAGGCTCTACGCACTCTCCACACACCTCCCGTGCCTGCCTTTCTCACGCTTGCTTCAGCGCGTCTAGGGACAAGACAGACGGCAACTCCCTCTTCCCCTCCACTCCACTCGCTCCTTCCTCCGTTTTCCCCTCCTCCCTCTCCTGAACGACCTACAATCAATCTTCACCCACTCTCCCACCACTACCTATCCACGCATCTTCCTCGACGTCACCCTCCGACGTTCTCTTTTGACCTTCGACTCTTTTCCATTTGTACCCCTACTTTCAATCCTCCCTCCTCGACCTTACAGTGTACCTGTGGCACGCATTGGCACCTGCAGCTTCTCTTTATAATGCGCTACCCCTGCCGACGAGAGGCTCCCATCCTACACGAAAAGAGTCACTAACCCCCCATCCATCCGAGGCCCGGACCTACGGCCCTGCGACTCTTGCGACTTGCAACTCTGCTCGCCCGACAGTCGACTGTTCTTCTAGAACTATCCACTTTATCAAATCCACTCCTGGTCCTGCTCCTATCGCCGAACGAGCCACCGCAGCTGCTGCGAACCGACCCCGGCTCCTACCACCTGTTGACCACCACCCCCCTAGTCGTCCCATCCAGTCCTGGACCCTCCCGTCCACCAGCCAAGTCAAAGTCCAGCATACAGGGTGGGCTCGCCATCCGTTTAACATTACCACCGCACATCCTCCCGCCTGCCTTCCCAAGTCAACCATGGCTCCCAACGGCAATCCGAAGGCGAGGATCGGTGCTGGTGTCGCTCATGGAAAGCCCAGCGCCGCCAGGCGCGTGGTGCCTGCCATTCCTCTTCCCTTGGATCGCCGCGTCAAGGCCAATGCTGCCGCGAAGCAGGCCGCTGCCGCCGCCGTTGCATCCTTTTCCCGACCCGCCTTGACCAACGGCTCCTCCCTCAAGATTCAGAACGACTTCGATTCTACGCCTCCGACCCCCAACACCGCCGAGCCTGAGATCGCTACTCGCGACGATGATAAATCCACTGTCGACGAGACCACGTCCCCCCTCTTTTCCGCCGATTCGGAAGGCGATGATTTGAAGGATCGCGAGGGTAAGTAATACAAATTCTTCCCGAGCCAAATCTCTGCAGATACGAAGTACGATTCTAACAGAGTTGTGTAGCTACTGACTCCCAGGTCTCTTCCGCCGCCATCCCCACGCCCTCCACGACGGACGAGTCCGAATCGACCGACAAGGCCGCCGATCGAGGCATCCCTTCGTCTGCCGATGATTCCCTTCGAGGTTCGTTCGCCTTCGGTCGCCACCCTTCCGAAGACTCCTTCTTACGTGTCACAGGCAATAGCACCACCAACCGCGTCACCTCCCCGGCTGCCGCCTGGCATGCTAAAGAGGGTAAGAGCCCTTGGCGTTGGGATGCCGTTTGGCAGCAAACGGATTGCTCACAAATTGCAGAGAACGTCCCCCAGCTTCCGCCGACTTTCCGACCCCCTCCCGTTATCCCTCCGACTCGATACAACATGCCCCCTGCTGCTCACAACGGCCCTCGTCCTTCTGCTGTCGTTATCAACGGCACATCTCACCGAGGCCCTCGTTCGGTTCACAACGGCCCTCCGCACATGCATGGCCCGCGCCCAAGCAACGGCAGTCTTCAGTTTGGTGGATTTGGTTCCAACTCGTCTTCTCCGGCACCACCTCACTCGGGAGGCTTCATACCCCCTCCTGGCATGCCTCACCCCGACGCGCGTTCGTTCCCTGGCGTCGTGAACGGCTACCACCACCAGATGCCCTACGGCACCGAGTTCGTGCCTGGTACTCCTGTGGATGGATTCGGTCGACCGCTTCCAGGCTACACTGGCATGGAACAATACGCCCCTCAAATCAACGGCTACGGTCCTTCGACCCCCCACAGCTTCCAGGAATCGCACTCTTCAGCCCACGCGGAGGAGCCTGGCACCTACAACCATTACCCCGCGTCTGGTGCTCCCAACGGCCAAGTCGACGACGCTCGCCCTCATCCGCCCCCTGCCGGAGCTTTTGGTGTGCTGCCTCAGCGGATGATGCCTGGCCCTATACCACCCCCGCACATGATGCACCCTAGACCCGAGCATCAGGGACTGGATGATATGGCTGCCTACTTGCGATCGCAATTTAGAGACACTTCCTTTGCCGATTGTACCCTCGAGCTGCGGTACCTCGATGACCGTGCCCCCCCTGTCCGACTCCCCGGTCACCGCCTTGTTCTTGCCAGAAGCCAGGCAGTCCGGAACGTCCTTGAATCTGACGGTTTCGAGTCGAGCCCGCCCGGTGCCAACCGTACTATCCTGCTTCAGTCAGACGACAGGCACCTCCGTTCTGATGCTTTCTGGATGGCAGTGCAGCATCTGTACGCCTTTCCGCTACTGGATCTGCCCGATCCGGCCTCCAACAGCGCCTTTACCCTGGCTGGCAGTGCTGACGATCGATTCGACTTTGCTCTTGGATATGCGGCGGCGGGCCACCTTCTTGGATGGCAACCTATCATCATTCGTGGTCTTGAGATTGCCTCGCACTTTCTCAGCTGGTCCACCATCGAGCGGGCCCTCGTGTTCGCCCTAGGCGATGTGCCCAATCGCGCTTCAGCCGACAGGCACACTCAGTTTGTTTATGGCGAGCCCGTCCAGATTCTGATGAACGGGATCATTTCGTTTCTCATCAACAACTTCCCGCCGGATTTCACCCTGGTTACAACTGTCGTGGACCCCGAGCACTTCGCCCGCATTCCGCATGTATCCGCATCTCCGCCTGCTCGCGAGGCAACACCCACAATTGCCCGTGGAACTGTCAACCAAGACCGCCGATCGCGGCCCACGCACATTCAATTCGGTGATTTGGCTGTGGGCTCAGACTCCCCGTCCGAGGGCTCAAAGTCGGCGCCTCAGACTTCTCAGCAGCAATGCATTCGATCTACACTTTCGAAGATTCTCATCAACCTCCCCTTTGCTTACCTGAAGCCGACTCTTGAATCGAGTGGCTACGGCAATGTCAACGGATGGGCCAGCATCGAGGCGCGCCACCATATCATGAGAGCCGTCGTTAACGAGCGTGAAGCCAGACGATGCAGGGCCGTTGACGCAATCCTGGCGGGAGTGGTGCCGGGTGCAGAGTCGATCATCAAGGGCCTACAGAGCGTCGAGCCTGGCCAGAGCGAGGAGTGGCATGGCGTCGGCTGGCGCGAGGAAGTGGTGTCGTACGTCAACGGCGACGCGCCATCTCTCGGCCGGCAATGGGTGCCGCTGGTGGCGCAGGCGAAAGGCGCTGGCCACTTCGAGGACATGGGGCGGCCGGCGTACCCTTGAAGGCGGCCAAAAACTGGTTGGGCAGGAGGATTACGATGTTACGACACGGGGAACTAAAAGAAAAAAAAGGGGGCAAAAGCTGGACGGCTCAGGGGCGGGCTGGATTCACATTTGCATCATGAGGTACAAAAGCAGCAATTTGCATTTTTCTTTCCTCTCAGGTCCGGGGCGAGGGATTGAGCATTGCGCAAGATGTTCGCAGTATCTATCGTGGCAAACGGGCCAAGGAGAATGCAAAACTTTGGGAGAATGAGTCGGTGACGTGGCCAGGCGGTGTAGCTTGCTGGACCTGGTCGATTCTGCGGAATGGCTGGCGCAACGGGTAGGTAGGTGGTCGGAAGCCATCACTACTGACAGGGGCGTCTTGGTTCGGGGAGAAGGGCTTTCTCGATGGCGGTTGGCAACTAGCTAGCTAGCTATGTTTCTTCTGCAGAGGACGCAAGAAGACACAAGCGGGAGGCGGGGAGGGCTAAGAGGGCGAGACAGGGGAGGAAAAGGATACCCAGAAGAAGGACAAGCACAGCTGCGTCGCGATGGGGGAATTGGAATTGGAAGCGACGGAGTGGTTGGTGGGCGGCAGCAATGGTTTTTGTCGTCAGCAACAGAAACAGAATAGGTTGCTGGGTGATGACTGCGCGTATCGTGCGAACAAGAGAACATTGTCCATATTTGAAAATGATTGTGGACTGTGGCCGAGTGACATGAAGAATAAGTAAGCGTCTGTAGTCTGGCTCCTCCCCCGGGTGTGTCGGGATATCAAGTGGTTGGCGAGTGAAAGGAGGACAGACTCAACCAGCTTGCTTGCTCCAGGGGTCGGGCGGTCATGTCCGATGCGAGTCTTGTGTGGGTGTGTAAGAGAGGGAAGCTGTCTGGATGCTATGGGATGTTGATGGGGCTTGGCATAAAGCACGGAGGGCGATTCCTGATGGGGCAGAAGTGCCCGAAGCTCAATAGAGCATGTTTAGAAGCCGGGCCGAGATGGGCCGGATAGAGGGACAGGACAGGGATATAGCATATAGGTAGGTAGGTCGTTATAAAAAACAAGGGATGGATGGCAGAGGCGCGTCGTGAAAAGCTTGACGAGGATTGTTTGTGTGTTGTGCATTAAGGAGTCATTAAACTTGTAGTGGGATTCCTTCTGTGGATGGGATGACGAGTGTGGGGGAGTCCCCTGTTGCGCGGGGGGGTAACAGACACTACTGCGCGTATGTATGCCTGGGTATGTGGTATGTGACTCGGTAAGGTAGGTACGCATAGTCTCCTATTATGTACTATTACATAGGCACTTACCTAATGAGGTCGGTGTTTGTGGTGGTACGGAGTATGCATCCGTGGATTGGGTTATGGCGGGGCCGCTTGGGCCAATGGACGACGAGGATTTCCGTTTTGTTTCTGTGCCCCGGAAGAAGAGAGAGAAAGAGAGCCGAGGCATGTGCTTTCCCCAAGGTCGTACCGGGCAGGACCTGGCGACCTGGCCTACCAAGGTAGCACGGGAGACCTAGGAGTACATGGTAATAGTATCCATACAGGCACTACTAGGATGTATACTACCGATACTGCGTGACTCTCTGGCGCGCCCGAGCTGCTGGTTCGTCGCTGTCCCGTCGGCCTCCGTCCCTCTCTCTCTCTCTCTCTCTCTCTCTAACTCACTCTCTCACCACCATCTATCTACATTCCACATCCTGTGTTACAACACAATCACAGGTCTTTTTTATTTTTTTTCAAGGTCGAACTCTTTTCCTTTTCCTCACCTCTGCCTCCGACTCCGACCGCTGCTTTCATTGCTACTGGCACCTTCAGCAATATACCCTTGTGTGAGTCTCTCAAGCTGTCCCTCTCTGTGCTGTTGAGGCAGGTCGTTGATGCACATGCGGATTGTCGACTTTGGCACGTGCTAACGGAAGCTTCCTCAGTCCCACGAAGCCGCCCTCTTTTCAACCCAACGCCTCCCAACCCAAGCCAATACGGTCCCGTCACTCAAACGACATACGGTCGACCGCCCACTACCCCTCGACCTGACCTTCCCCCATCCCCGACCCCCGCGGTCCTCCCGCCTCTGCCATGGCCTCCGCCGCGGCCTCGTCGTCGCGGCCAGGCCCGTCCGGCGCCCCTCGTGCCTCCCAGACCTCGAGTCCCCGTCCTCCCGGCGCCGGCCCCTCACAATCGCCTGCTTCGTCGCGCAACACCGTCACCGATCCCATCCTCCGCAATACCCTGCGCTACACAATCTCCGCCAAGGAGTACGCTACCCTCCATAAGTACGTGCTGTCACGCTCGCGCCTGTTGAAGAGGGCAGCCCCGAGCGTCACTGCCGTTGAGCGCATCGTCGACGGCGATAAGCCTGCCGTCGCCAGGCAAGCCGCCAGCAACCCCCCACCCGGTGCTGCTGCTGGTAGGGCCGTCGATGATTACAATGCCCGCGCAGTCCGTCATTCGCTGCGCGTCTTTCTCGGCACCGCCATGGCCATGAAGGGTTGGGCTCTCGTCTCGACCAAATTTCTGGGCGGGAAGCAAGAGTAAGTGCGCCCCTCTGCGAAATGGTCCGATGGACACGAGATGCATAATGCTTGCTTGCTTGCTTGCTTACACTACGACGGTGCAGTCTCAATGCCAAGAAGCAACCCCTCCACAAGTCCCCGACCCTACGCCTCTCCCTATCCCTGTCTGCCATCCTCCTCCTTTACCGCATTCTCTTCCGCTTCCTCAACCGCCTGCGCGCCCACCTGCTCGATCCCTCGGCAGCGCCTTTCCGCCAGAGAAATCCGCGCACGACCGCAACCCTGACGTCCCCTTATGCCCCGGCCGTAGGTGCCTCGATGGCCGGCTTATTCCTCGGCGTCTACCCCGCCCAGCAGCTGCGTGTGACAATCGCCATATACACCCTGTTCAGGGCGCTCGAGTTTGGCTGGAATCTGTGCGAAGAAGAAGGCATGATTTGGGGCTTCAAGAGCGGGAGCAAGATCAAGAGAGAGAGGCCTTGGTGGTGGGGCAGCTGGCTCATTCAGCCTTTCGCTTTTGGGCAACTGTTGCATGCCGTCGTCTTTGATAGGGATTGCTTCCCCGAGGTGAGTGGACGCCATCCGGAGGATTTGCTTTACGTTGCACGACTGACCCGAGACCAGTCTTATGGCGACTTCATCTTCAAGAACTCCTCGGCCTACCTCCACCCCAGACCAGCAGACTACCCGTCCCATCTCAAGTGGCCCAAGGCCTTGGAGATTGTCCAAAACCTTGCCCAGATGGCGAGGCTGAACTGGCCGTAAGTCCCGAGCTCCCCTTCCGTCTTGGTGGGCAGTTTTTTTAACGCCAGCTACAGACCCTACATCTCTCCAACTCTCTTCCCCAACAAGGAGACACTCCCGCCAACCCTCACCGCCGTTGCCCCCCTCACCTCATCCGCCCATCCCATCATTACCTCACTGTCGTGCGCAACCCTTCACCCTTCAGACCCTTCATGTCTCCGCACCTACCTCAACTTCTGGCTTGGGTCCTTCCCCGGCTTCACGCGCTTCTTCCTCGTCATCTACTCGGTCATGACGATTGTTCCGCGTTTCCGGTCATTGTATCACTCGCCCCTCACGACTCTGCAGCGCATATTGACCAAGGCGTTGAGAATGAGCACCTTCCTCACCGGCGCCATCTCCACCGCCTGGGCAAGCATCTGCTTCTTCCAACAGTGGTTCCCCCGCACCTTCTTGCCAACCCAGAGGTTCTTCTTTGGCGGATTTCTCGCCGGCCTCTGGGCCTGGGTTGAGCGGAAGAACGGCCGCGGCGTGTTCCTTTACTCTGCGCGCGTAAGCGTCGACTCACTGTGGAAGGTAGGCGTTAAGAGGAGATGGTGGAAGGCCATGAAGGGCGGCGACGTGTGGGTGTTTGTCATGGCACTCATGCTCACCGGCGTTGTCTACGAGAGAGATGCGAGGGCGGTCAAAGAGGGTAGCTGGAGGAAGGGCATCAGCTGGGTACGAGGTGAGGGTTTCAAGGACTGGAGCATCGACGAGGACGTCGAGGAGGAGAACAACAACAAGACCGACTAGAGCGCGGCGGCCGAGAGCACGTAAGAGAACGACAGCGCCGGTGGCCCCGTCTTAGCATCCGATGATGGATGACCTACTCTGGCGACGCTTTGTTTTCTCCCGTTAGACTTGCAGGAGTTGAACCTTTCATGACGGCTGGTGTGGCTTTTTGTACCCTACAGTTCATGTTGTACGAGCGGTGACGAGCACATGTTTTGTAAATGTTTTAATCATAACGAACGACAGGCTAATTACAGACCACAAGTCTATGAATCCATCCGTGTACGGGCCCAAGATCATCTCCAGATGTAACCAAGGGCACAACCCATGGCCATCACGACGCTGTTAATCTACTTTCTTTTGCGCTCGCCCAGTTCACACTGAGGTTGACGAAACCCGCTCGTGGACCGCGAAGGAGCCGTATATGCCTACCACTTTCCCCCTCTGACTGTCAGACCCGGTGATGACGGTCCCGAGGGCGCTGTGCTCCGACATGGGCACGTAGTCGCCGAAGAGCTCGTCCATCTGCTCCAGCGTGCGCCCCGAGGTCTCTGGGTAGAAAAAGTAGTAGCAGAGCGCGGCGGTGAGATTGAAGGCGACGAAGACGTAGAAGAAGCGGAAGCCGATGGCCGTGAGCGCCTGGGGCGAGAAGGAGACGAGGATGAGGTTGATGGTCCAGTTGGTGAAGGTCGTCAGCGCGTTGCCGAGGGCGCGGATCTCGAGGGGGAAGATCTCGGCCGGGTAGACCCAGCTGATGATGCCGAGGGGCGTGAAGAAGAAACCGAAGACGAAATTCATGGCGACCATGCTCCGGAGCTGGTCGGGGTTGGACCGATCGAGAAACTGGAACTGGACGGCGTTGACGAGGAGGGCCGCCGCAAGGCCGACGGCCGAGGCGATGAGGGGCCGCACGCGGCCGACGCGGTCCAGCATCCAGAGGCCGAAGGTGTTGTAAGCGATGCTGAGCGCGCCGTTGATGCCAATGATCATGAGGGACGTCTGCGTGCCGATGCCCAGGAGGTCGTAGATGCGTGGGCCGAAGTAGCTGATGACGTTGACACCCGAGAGGGGCGAGAAGGCCTGCACGCCGCAGCCCAGCAGCAGGCGGCGGCGCCACGACGGCCTCGTGACGAGGGCCCGCCAGAGGCTGCCGCCCTCCGCCTCGCGCAGCGCCGACTGCGCCCGCACGGCGTGCCGGATCTCGGCGTACTCGGCCTCGACGAGCTTCTCATCGACGCCCGTGCGGAGCGTGTCCAGGCTCCGCCGCGCCTCGGCATACCGGCCCTTCTCGACGAGCCACCGCGGCGACTCCTCGAGGAAGTAGATGCCCGTCGCGATGACGACGCCGGGGACGCACTGGAACGCCAGCGGGAACCGCCCTTGTGTTTAATTCCGTCAGCGTTCATGTCCTTCCTTGCATGTTTTCTCTCTGTACGTGTCCAAGTTTCCGGTATCGTTACATGGAGGAGAAATCCATATCTCACTCACATGAAAAGTCATTCTCAACAAAGGAGCACCCGTAGCCTAGCCACTGCGCCACCAGGAACCCCCAGCTCAGCATCCACTGTAGCAGCCCGGACAGCTTGCCCCTCTGCCCGGCCTCAGCCAGTTCGGACGCGTACATGGGTATCGTGGAAGTCAGTACGCCGACGGCGACGCCGCCGACGAAGCGGCCGGTGATCAGAGCAGCGAGGTCCCCGGCCCCGGCCTGCAGTGCGGACCCGACGATGGAGACGAGAGCGCCGAGGAAGACGGTGTTGCGGCGGCCAAGGCGGTCGGAGCAGATCATGTTGAGGATGGTGCCGACGATGGCGCCGCCCTGGAAGGAGGATACGATGGCAGCGGCCACGCCGTCCGCCGGGTCGTGGAAGTAGGTCTTGAAGGTCTCGAGGGCGATGGTGGACGTGATGATGCCCGAGTCGAAGCCGAAGAGGAAGCCCCCCGTCGCGAGGAAGGCGGCCGACCAGAGGGTGATGTGGCGGCCCATGGTTCGTTCGCTGCCGTGTTTGGCGCGCTGCAGACCGGGCTCAGGGAAAGGATTCCGGGTCTAAGTGCCGTGTGAGTAGGAAATCTCTTTTTTTCCCCCACGCTCATACATTCGTTTATACACAAACACATGACCAGGAAAACGGGAAGGAGAAACAAAGCAGGACGGCAGAGCTGAAGGGAAAGGGAACCAAGATTGGACTTTCAGATGCATTATCTCCTCTTCCAGAAAGGCCTGTGTGTCAAGGTCCTGGGCCGCGGTATTGGGAGATGCCGGAACGTCGCTCAACGGAACAAAATAAACCAAAAGCAGCCAGCGGAAGACGGAGTGACGGCTAGATTATGGTTGGCGTGAGCTTATTGCGCGGGTCGTTTGGTCTCGTCCTCCCCCAGTTGGAGATGTCACAAGCATGGGGAGCTGGCCATGAAACAAATCAATTTTCCCCTCCCGCTGGTGATGGGTGAAATCCCACACCCACGTCCGCAGGGAAGCCCGCTCGACCTTTTTGGACCGTCCGTCCATTCTTCGACGCCATAGAAACGGCTTACGCGAGGTGTAGCAGGACAAGGTTAGAGTTCCCGGCGCGCGCAGCGTTGTTGAGAAGAGGCAAAGCGCAACAAAAACGTGCCCAGCCCGCAGCAATCGTGACGAACGCGGTTCAGCTCCCCGTTGGCCGCGAGGGGCCGCCCCGCCGTTTGAAACTGGCACGAAACCGTGCAAAAGGAAATATGAGAAGACGGGAAGACGGGAAGAGAATGAGGGAAATATATCTCCGTACTGGTTCCGTTGCTGCTGCCGTTGTTCGCCCGCTAACCTCTCTCTTCTTTCTTCCTTTTTTTATTTTTTATTTTTCAATTTGCCTTCGTCGTTCGGGTTTCCGGCTTAGAAGCGCATATGCGCGTTCGGCAGAAGTCTCAATCCAAAGCTTAAGATCCCTTCCGTTATCTTGTGCTTGCGCCCAATGAGATGAATGAATGACTGTAAAAGGCGCCCCTGGCCATGCTTCCCCTCTGCCCCTCCTCTCTCCCTCTGTCTCTCTTTCTCACGTGTCTTTGCCTTCTGTCCTAGAGAGTCATCTCCCCTATGACACCCTCGCGGAAATAGTACTGCCCCCAATATCACAAAGCTGATCTTCCATTGCATAGGTCACGGGCCGAAAGATCAGACGATGACGCGCACTTGTTTTGGCCTTCCTGGAGCTCTGTCTGCGTTCCGTCCACAGACCAGAACCCAAGTCCGGGTGAGCATAGCGCACTGAAGATCAAAGTTGTAGACATATGACTCTCGTCGCAAGTCATAGCTTAATTTATTTGATTGGGTGGCTTACTCATTCGCCCGTGGATCTCTTCCCGGTCGATTACTGACCCTGGGGGGAAGGGGTGTTATATGTACAGCGGAAACGAAAAATTCCATCATGCCTGCCTCCCTCCTCCCCTGAGCCGCCAAACCTCACTTTACCACCGCCATGCATGCATGTTTCACGGGCTAGGCTCCGTCCACTGCAAGCCAAAGTTCAAAAGGCACGCCAAAGTTGGGCCTGCCGTCGGCATCGCCCGTGACGGGCTGCACCATGACGTAGCGGCTGTCGTCGCACATGCCGTTGGCGTTGTCCGTGGCGTGGGACGTGATGGACGTTTCCGTCTCGGTTTCCATTGGCTGCCATCAGCTTGCAGCCGTCACTCTTGGTCTAGCACGCCGTCCCACTCGAGCAACGCGACGCAGTAGTCAGGCGCCTAGAAGTAGCTGGCTGACTACCCGATGTACGTTTTGCCACCAGAGTAGAGGCAGTATTGGCCGTCCTGCATATGTACCTCGCTCTTCTTCCACGGCTCTTCGGGCCGGGAGATCATGGTACATGTAATGTTAGGCGAGCTCGAGATGTAGTCATCGCCGAGCTTGGAGACGCAAGTGAACTGGTGGGGGACGCCCGTAACGCACAAGTAGTCAAAGTAGGCGGACCGGTCGTTGAAGCGGATGACGGTCCCATCGGGGGACGAGTCGTTCATCACGCGCCAGGTATATAAGCAGTCATCCCATGTGAGGTGCCTCCTGGTGTTATCGCCGTTAGCATTAGTACAAGCTCGCGTTTATTGCCTTTGGGTACACAAGCTAAGAATCACTGAAAAGATATACATCCTGTTGCCGTCGAGATTCCGGCCGTTGCCAGCGGTGTAGTGATTAGAGGTATCACTCTTCGTCAAAGTAATGAATCTCTAGGACCCAGAGACTGGAGCATCGTGTGGGGCTTGAGTTGGAGTAATAGAAGACCTTGAGCGTGGCCATTCTCATAATCTCAATGATCGTGGCGCTCGCAAGATAGAACTTCATCCACTCGATCGAGATGAAGTAATAGCACCCGTAGCACCACAAGATGTGAGAATCACCGCCACCGGGGCTTCGGATGGGTTTTGTGAAGGAGGCTCCCGAGCAGAAGAGGTTGAAAAGCCGGAGCGACACGGAGACAACCTTGAACAGAAGCATTACGTTCCGAACAAAAGGCTCCTCGCTCCTGGTTCCTGGAATATACATGGTAATCTTCTCCGGAACCACCATGGAACTTTGTAATCATCTCTGAGGTCGCTGACATCTTCGTCGCCCAGACCGTTGCTGGGACGTGTCAGCTGCGGGTGTAGAATGTAGCACACAGCAACAAGGTATAATATTTCTTCCATGGATTTGAGCACAATGGTATACTAGAATATCATTCTTGCATCTTTTTCCCAGGTGTCAAGGTTGCTGCAGTCCGGGCAGGCGAGGGAGACAATAGGGAGCAACACCCTCGATCACTCGAGGTCAGCACTTGGTTTCGGACAAGAAGACTGAGAGTATGGAGATGTCAAGAGAAAATAACGGAAGATGGCACCCGATATCAACTTTGACCACCGGTAACTGCGTGAGTATGGCCACGCCGGATTTCTGCGTGAAAGGGGCAAAAGGGTGGAGGTGGAGATGGCAAGGCAATGGATGGAGCCAAGATATTACACTACCTCGCGTGCCAGTCCTCTTTGTTTCGTGCAATTTGGCCTGGTTGCCAGGTCTCTGATGGTCAGGTCACGTTGTGGAGATGCCAGCCACCGAGGCCTACTTGACTGTTATTTCTCCATGTGTTCCTGCCTCAAATTTGGCCAACTCGTATATTGTCACGTAACAGAACGATACCGTTAGTTACGTGGGCAGTAACGAACACTTATATATCGTGACATGTATTATGCTACGGTAACTGCAGCTTACTTGACATCCACTTCCAAATCACACTATGAGCGCACGATTTGGCCGTCCTTGCAAGTTGCCCCTCACAATGCTGTATTTCGGTCTCCCGAGGCGAGGGCTCTACCGGTCGGGTTTTAATAGATCTATCTATTACTTGTATTCTACAAGAGGTGGTTTCTCTTACCTCAAAAGCCTCCCGAATACAGGGTTTCGTCACTGCAAGACGATATTGCTTTTGGCTGTTGACGCTCTCTAGGCTTTGTATGCGGAGCGGAGTCGAAACCTGGTACAGCCCCTGTCTTTAGCATCCCTTTATTTTCGTGAGTAATGATTGGTCGGGAATACTCCCCAAAGTACGGAGCCGGCGTCGAATGGCCTATCAGGGTCAAGACCGCTAACTACCAACGACGACGGTCATTTCGCTGCATATCTAGCTGACGAGTGATCCAAACTGAACCGTCAACATGAAGGTTTTCAATCCATTCGAAAGTTATCATGCATGACTAGGGTTCGCACGCAATTGAATCAGCTGCCAGTTCAGGCCAGTCTCGGAAGGCCCTGAATTCGCAACCATGCCGTGCTCACAAGCTCTGTGTCGTGCAGATGTCCTGGTGTTTCTGCCACGACCTCAATTTCCCACCCTTTCACTTTTCCCTGATTAGCCATCATATTTCGATCAATCGCTCAATGAGACTGATTTTGCCAATCTGATATATTGAGGGGTTCTTCCATCGAATCCGACATCTTCTGGGTGACGAGCTATCGCGGTTCCACATTAGTTCTCATATGTAAGCACCGCCTCCCCGATGACAATAGATGTGTTCACATCTCATTCAACTGTCTAGGCAAGAAACTTGACCAATTTTTCATTGCGATGTTCTAGTCTATCTGAAGGTGAATGAAAGCTTCACAGTGGTCTGCCGAAGCCCGTACAATGGCTAGTGCCTAAAGGCATGCCTGGCCATGTCCGATCGAAGTCAGAGCTCATTCATCTGAGGAAAGGTTTCAATTAAGCCATTCTGTTCACGAATTTAGTCCATCCAAAGCTCTCTTGCTCTGCTCAAACCTTGTGTACTTATTTCGCCGTTTACCTAGATGCGCTGCGTCCATCTTGTCAAGCATCGACGTTCACGAAGAGCGAATCCCCCAAGAAACTGATTCACTAATTGCTTCCAGCAGCACTGCGATCATAGGATTTGCCCAGTCGTGTGCCCACCAGACAGATACATCTCGACGCTCCATCTCTCTATTCGATGAAAGTGCCAATATGTCGTTGCCGGAGCGACTCCGGGTCTCCCGCTCGAGCCCAGAATCTCGCACGAAGACTTATGGACCTGCATCCACGCCTTTCCTAGTAACATTGTTTTTGTGAATTCACCCTCTTTGAAGCCGGAAAAATCTGCGATTCCAGCAGTGGTCCCTGTCCTTGCGGCAAATGCGCGCTTCACGTCGAAAGCCTGCGGCATCGGAGACTCTAAGCGATCTCTGCGATTTTATGCCTCGGTTCCTCTTCGGACTTCGAGAGGGGTAAATGTAGGTGCGATCTCTATAATGCACCCAGAGCTAATTACAACTTGACCTAAAGCCGAAAGTCAGGCTTCGAGAAATATTTCCGGTACCCTCATGACCAACCTTGGCGGTAACAGGACGACTGCCCACTCTTGGAGCGAAAGTATGAACAAGGGAATCTCTGTTTTCATGGAAGTGAACTCCAATTTGTCAGGGAACCATCCGGGGCACCAAGCTGTTGATCTAGCACAAATAGGTATGAAGACCCATGATTCCGATACTGCCACTCGACACCGCAGACATAGAGGCAGTCCCAATTCTCCAGAGCCCCCGTCCTGGTCGAGGAGCTCAGATACAACCGACACTCAACCGAGGCCGCTCTCAAAGTCCGACGATACCTTTTCCTTCCCGCCGGTGGACACAGTACTAAATGGCGACACATCCGTGTCCGTCCTCCCGAGTTCCCCAATGCCCAGAATCCAGTCAACAACATCGCCGCCCTTTCGGCGTCCGCTTTCCAGAGGCCTGCGGCTCAGCAAACCTCATCAACCGATCGAGGCAGGCATGACGGCCATAAACTCTCATGTAAAAATCGACGTACTTGCTGAAGAGGTCATGGACGGCGTCTTTGCCGGTTTCAATTTCTAGCATATGCCTATTGTGCAGCTCAAGAAGACAGTGAAAGTAAGAGATCCCGATGTTGCCGCTCACACGTACCTTGGCAGTCTTAAGGGATCAAGGAGAACTAAGTCTGTGGGATGACAACCATACAACCCGAACCGCCTTTAGTAATGTCATGGTCATCTTCGATTCTTGACCCTGGCTGCTCAGGGGTCTTCGATAGTCAATCAGGTGCTATCCGTCGTATTATAGTGAATTTCTTCGGAAATGCATTAAAGTATATGAAAAGTGGGTGATTAAAGTGCATATCAAGCAAGAGGCCTAAAACCGGAGGCGCCAGCCGCGAGCGACAACTCACATACCGTTACTGTCACCGACGCGGGAGGTGGAATAGGCGAGGGTTTCCCACGGTACCAATTGTATAGGTCGTTCTCTCAGGAAGACCCACTTGCACCCGGTACAGGTCTTGGGCTAAGTTTAGTTAAACGAATGACTTCTTGCACTTCAGTCACAGTGACCCTTCCACTGGAGGACCACCCGACCAACCTGAGAATCTTCTTCACCTACATTAGCAAACTCGGGAAGAAGTTCTAAACGGCTGCCAGTGGATTTAAGCTGTCGAAGCGTACAAATGAAGACTACATAATGCAGGTGCATTCTTACTGGCGTCTCAATGCATGTTATGAGATGGATTTGAGGTCACAAGGTAAATCAGATCGCACGAAGGGTCGTTCGAACTGAAGGCGGCGACGATCATTGAATTGACGGGACTGTTATTGGATGAGTCACAGAGCGAGACATTTGGGAGTGGGATAGATTTGCTTTTGAACAAGCCGGTCAAACTCGAAGAGTTAAGATCTATCTTAATGTCTCGTGGGTTGCTTTGATGGATAGTTGGGCGCAAGGTGGGAATAGCATATCATTGATTTCTGACGATAAATGATGTCTGCAAACGGACTGAGTGGTCAATAGCTTGGAAAGTGTCTACAACTACGAGGCTGCCGTTGCCTCGGATTCTCGACTACACCCGCAAATCTAGCACTTGACACATGTCGCAACTTGATGTGTCTTATATGAATGGCCTAAATTTAAACTCAAACTCTGTTTGTGTATTCCAGGTTCTAATACTCCGAATCACTGTAGATATAAACAGACCTTGTATTCAAGTTGTTCAGTGGACTTGAACGTCCATAGTACGTACTACAGTCGCCAAAAAGAATGCTCTACATATCGAGTTTGTTGAAATTTCTTGGCACCTAGTAACTGTTTGACCGATATATATATATATATATATTTTGGGTACAACTTTACGTGCGAAGTTGTGGCAAATGCAAGGAAGTGCACTCCGGCTACTCCCAGGAGACCGTGTCCGGAGGTGGGGTCCGAAACTGGAGGTTGACTCAGACTAGTCGTGCGGATCATGACTTCCGGTTGCGTCTCTGATGAGTGCATTCATGAATCACGGCATATACTACATGTAAATGGCTCTGGTAAAGCTTTCTGCCGATCGAAGAGGGGGTTTGGGGCAGATCAAAAACGGATACAAGACAGCAAATCCGTCATTGACACGACCTGTGGATGAAATAATCCTCCACCCTCTCTCTCCGAAAAGAGACAGAGGATAGCCTTATGACATGAAGTCGCTTGCTTGGGGCTAGAGTATGTCTTTGCTGTCGGTCGATCGATCATAGAGGCACAATTATCGATACATTTGCCAGTATTTCCAGGCACCATGCCATTTTCCTCCTCTGTTTTATCTATAAACAGAGGTTTCCTGGTGTCCAAAACGTAAGAACGAGTGAGTTATGAATGAAATTGTTGCGAACGCTTCGCTTCTACTTGTTCCACCATTAACATGGCAACGCCGCGAGCCAACGAAGAAGTTTTAAAGGTCATTCTTACAAAGCTTCATCGCTTAGAGACGGCGTTCAATCAAATAAACAACCGTCTTACCACTATAGAGACCTCGATAGTGCCTGCCACTGGTAGCAGTCCTGTCGCCAGGCCTTTCAGCAGCTTGCATTTGGCTTCCTGTTGTTGCGCTTCCTGCGTCAACTCCGAGCCACTTCAACAAAGCCGTCATGAAGAGAATTATAAACAGCATCCCGCGGCTGAAGCGTACAAATGCTCCGTTGATAAACTACACAACCAATTCCGGTTTGGCAGCGGCTCCGAGATAGGTTCCGTCACTCACGAAGAAGGCACCGTGTACACCTACAATAACGAAGACCAGAGCAGGGCAGACGACCATCCCGTTCCAGATCGCCAGTCTCGCCCTGCCTCGCATCGCAGTCCCTGCCAAGACAACATGAAGCCAGTTCTTGGTGCTCTCAAAAAACCGCCTTTACGACATAAAAACAAAGCCTGTGCAGGACAGATGGAAAGTCCTGAACTTACTAGGACAAGCAGCATCGGCTCTCCAACAAAGGTTGTATCACTCTTAGGCACTCCAAAGGCCCACAGCACGGCTGCAGCTCCATCAGGCCACCCTTCGGCATGCTGGAGCGTGCAGAGCACAAGAGATGACGCTTTCAAAAACGCCAAGGGTTCGATCAGACGCGCAAGATCCATGCGATACAGAAAGACAAATTCATCGACTGCCCAGAGGAACGTACCACTCATGGGCTCGGCAAACGACACTCTAGACGTAGACCCAACGCTAATACGAAGGTTGGAGGAAAAGGAGTTTTTACGTCTCTATAAAATAGCACAGGATAGTGCAAGGACCTGTATCGCTTTAGGCCAGCGAATGATGCGTGTTATTCATAGAGGAGGAGGGTAAATTAACATCTGAAGCTACTTCGTCCTGGGGATTGAAATCTCAAGGTTGTTAAGCATGGTTTAACAACTGTATCCACATAATCAAATAATTGCCTAGATTCAAGTCGTGTTTACAGCAAGGGTGTTACGGAACGCTCTTGTGCTAATAGCACCGGTGCTGTTCAATTGCCTGGAATGCAAAGCCTTCTGCACGCAATGTCCAACTCAAGGTGGATTGGGGTTCAGTAGCCGTGATATTCTACCTAATCCAGTGGGCCATATCGAAGAGGGGGGCTGAAATCGGAGTGTACTCTATCCTTCATTTTAGCTGGAATCTTTTGAATAGATTCCACACCTTCTAGATGCACAACTCGCTGTCCGGCCTATCGTAGGGTCAGCCATATTGTTATTAGGAATGGATTTGGGTTCCATATGGTCGGTCTTACAGCGAAGTGATGGATCATATGACAGTGAAGCATGCTAGCTGCGGGAAAGAAAATCTCATATCGAATGACCGTCCAGTTTCCGGTGCTGTTACCCAATCTGCAGCCGCTCCGGTTGGGCGGGTTGAGGAAGTTGAAATGGCGCGCCATGTTTCCTTCTCTGATCACGTCATCTACTGTCAGCCAAGGGAAGCCACCGGACCCAGTACCGATGATGAAAGCCTTGCTGTTATGTTTGTGAAAGGGGTGTGGTAACGTTGGTGCCGTTTTCGAAGATTATGTCTACGACGGCACCGTTCCGGAGTGATCCGCCCTGGGTGTTGCTTCCATAGGTTGTTTCGCCGCGTGACTCTACATCCCATTACATTGGGGGTATCTGTTGACGAAACGATTGGTGAGGGTCGATGTTCAAAGCCCAACTACCCGGTCCAGTCATGTTGACGAAGAACTTGATTGTGTTATCTGCCTTGGAGGGAGGCGGCCGAGAGGGGTAAGGGGCGAGCTTCAACTCATCCATAGCTATGGATGATAAAGAAATTAGAGTTCAGTTAAGCTAAATGCAAGGTTTGGTATCGGGAACCTCCTTTTTTGAACCATTTTCTTGCCCCGGATAACAAAGGATGCCAATGCCCTGAATGATTTGCTCTTTGCGAAGAGATGTTACTCTGATGGCGTATTCTTGGGCTTTTTGTTCAGATGGACCAGGATACTATCAACGAGTAACTAATTGCCTCAGCATCGTGAGAATCGAGGAATGTAGGGCCTTCTTACCTGATGCGCTCCCCAAGGTTGCAGTTAGCAGCATGAACCCTCTGCGGATGTACAAACTCTCCGTCAGCGGCCACAACGTAGAGTTCGTGCTCATCCACGCTTATCTGCAGTTCATGATGAGCCCTGGAGTGGATGAAATTGATCCAAATTTATTCCTCTCCGCCCTCAGCCTCGATGACTTTAAGGTCGGCAAATGTCTCTCTACAAAGCTATTCGTTGGCAAACTCTTTCTGGCCCTGCTGTATCAGACATCCCAGGGATTTTCTCCCGGGGCCACCCGCGAGCTCAATCTGCTTATCCGAATGACAAAAGGTTCTCCCTTTCCCATTCAATACAATCGAGTTGCTGCACTATGGAACAACACCTGTATCGCGAGACATGATCAACAATATACCCATAGGTTCAGCATTCCAGTCGCTTATAACAACATGCTTCGCGTTCTTCTCGGCACGCTTCATGCCCTCGATATCTGCCGAGGAGGATGAAAAGAGTTCGTATGGTCTAGGTCTCTAAGAAGCTGGGGCTATCCATATCGGACCACGCATTCCGTCTGTAAGAGCAGGACCGAAATGGCCGTGGTAGAAGTAGCTCCCGTACTGTTGCTGGACGGTGAACCGGTAGGTGTAGAAATCGCGAGGTTGGATCGACTATTGTGTGACACCGAGGACGCCGTCGTTCTAAGGTCTATCAATTTGCAAAATACCATGCCTAATTGTTAAATAGTTAATACTGTTGCGATGTTGACTATTGCGGGTAACTATTGGAGTTATCGCCTCGAATCTGATGACTAATTGCTGGCTAATTCTTAGCTAATCAGACCATGGATCCACTAAGAATTAGTAGTAATTAACAAGCTGTTTAACTAGCTAACTTGCAGTAGTTATCCTTCTTTTCTTTATGTATAATAGAGATTAACAGTTGCCCTTAATATTCGTCAATTACCACTAATACGTACAGTTGCCTGTATTACTAATCCCTTGGTAAAACCAACAAATACGTTTGCAAGTAGATAGACGGTCAATTAAATTGATACCACGTACCAGTGCATGGTTGTGTCGAAAGACAGCTGATTGTCCAGGAACACCTCGATCTCGTCACCCTCATCTGCCTCAATAAGTGGACCGGGAGTTTTGCCATTGATGGAAAAAACAGGTCGCCCATGACCATCACCATTGTCCCACGTGTTAGTGATCGTAAAGTTGTACCGTCTCGTTTGTGCGGCTAACCCCACACTGGCTGGCGTGGATGGCACGGCATGTCAAGGATGCATTCTGACGCCGATTTAGCGCCTGAGCCGACCTTGGACGAGCGGTTTTGAGGGTCATTGGTGGAGTTGGGTCGGCCTTTGTGCTAAGTCCAACTACCAAATACTCTCAATACAGCCAAGTGTGCTTCAAAATGACATATTGATCCACGGCCAGCAGGTTTGCGTACGTTTTGTTTTGCTGCTTTCTCTCCTATGGCTCAGATTGCGTTGGATGCCCGACTGCAATATCACGCTTCAGGCAGCTGCCGCAAAGGCGACGCCGTTAAGTGCGGGCATCAATCAACGCCTTGTATCACCTGTGACAGCAGTTGAAGAGAGTAATTGGATCTACGCTCAGAGAGAGCAACTCTCTCCCAACGGCTGACACAATTCAACGCACACGATGCGGCACAGACGGGGACTGACAGACGACTGGCCAACTTGAGAGAGGGACGACAAACACGCAACAATCCGAGCTCACGCACCCGACACATGAGGGGACACCCTTGCAATAACGCTAAGGACAGCTTTCAACATCAGATGACGCCAGACAGGCGGCTGAACTATGAACGGACATATCCGCAGTTTAATGGACATCTCCAAAGTTCTAGGACCCTTGATTTTTCTTCCTTTCCAGCTTGTAAACCGAAAAAAATTGGCTATCTCTACGCTGATCACACAAATGTATAAGGGCCGGACCCGGGGATCCGGGGATCCCGACACAGCTTTCTCACAGCCAAGTGTTCGCACATGGTTGTACGCACGTCGTCTCACGGGAACAGGTCCTCCACATGAGCACCAGGAATAACTTCCAAGCGGGAGGTCACTGATAAACTGGAGGGGACACGGAGAGATCAAGACATTACTACAGAGGAGAGGTTGGGAAAGAAAAATAAAATCCTAATCGCGGTGGTAATAGGTAGAAAAAGTCCCATGAAGTGTTTACCCAGAACGCCATGCCATGCATGTCCAGATATGTAGCCTGTACAATAAATCAAACATCCCATCAGAGGGAATCACTCTCGCGTCGCTTATCATTTCCCCAACTCCGACTAATCGCCGAGACTCATCCAACCCCAGGTGCCCAGACCCCCAGCCAACACAATGGCCGTCAGGATACCCGCACCGGCGCGATCCGCCGTCGTTATGGGATCCGGCTCGATATTGTCCCTGCTCTTGCTTCCCGCTTCGGGGTCGCCCTTGGAGATACCACCCGTTGTATTCGTCGCGGGCGGCTCGACGCTTTCAATCAGCAGACTCGACACGGCAGCCAGCACGTTCATCTGCTCGCCGGCGCCCGAGGTCTTGTCGGTGGCGGGGTCCACAAACACTCCTTCACTCCAGTAGAAGCCGCAGACGCGGCCCGTCGCGCCACCGGTGCACTGTTTGACGGCGGCCTGGGTTGAGTCCCTGAGCACAGGCAATATCCTGTCCTTCATGAAGGGGGCGATCTGGGTGACGACGGAGAGCCAGCGGTGGACGTAGCCCTTGAAAGACAACATGTCGGCGGTGCATTGGCCTTTCTTGCCCTCGCAGGCGATCTCGTATCCAGTGTTGTTGGGGAAGAAGTTAAGGAAGAGGGACTCGGTCAGCTTCTCGATGCGGCCCTTCCAAACCTCAGACCCGTTGGTCTGCATTGGAATTAGTCACGAATTTCCAACAGGGGCGTATCAAGTCACTTACATAGTTGTACATGAAGGCAGCACCCTGAGCCAGAATGGCGGCGTTGTAGGAGAACTGCTGTTTGTTGACGTCGGTGCAGTTGTGCTCGACGTGGCCGCCATCGTATACATTCCAGTTCTCGTGGTCGATGTAGTTGACACCCCAAAGCCAGTCCCAGGTCTTCTCGGCGTGCTTTGCATACGTATCATTGTTGGTGTACCTGGCGAGGCGGGCGCCGATGTTGAAGAAACATCCATTGGCAATGGCTGCGACCTGTTAGCACTCTGCAATCCGCCCCCCCCTCATCGGCTGATCAGATGATGCGCGTACTATTCTTGTAGTTGTAACCGGCGTTGGAGAACGGGACCTGCCATCTCAGACCTCCGTTACAGGTTGCGTCGTGGCGGTCAGGACTCGCCTGGGTGGTCCAGACGGCCTGGGCGAGGGCGAGCCACTGGGGCTTGTTCTCCGGGGGGTTCGGGAACTTGTTCTCAGCGGCGAGCATGGCGGACATTCCCCAGAAGCCTTGGTCATCGTTTCCAAGGGATGCGGTGTGGTTGGGGGGCATGTAGTCGGCGTTGGGGCCGGTCTGGTGCAGCATGCCCTCCATGACGAGGTCGTTGTAGGTCGAATCGCCCGTCAGCTTCCAGTAGTCGATGTAGGTGCCCATCATGGCGCCTCCCTGCCACCAGTAGTAGTCGCCCTTGTGCTCGGTGGGGGGGCCGGGCAGGATACCGGGGATCTCGCCCGACTGGTTTCCTTTGTATTGCTTTATCAGATCGTATGCAAGGGTCTTTGCCGACGACTTGATGTTGGCTGGATCGGGTGAAAGAGACGGTGTTAGTGGGGTGATGTTTTATCTTGGTTCAAGGAATTCAGGCGGAGATGGTGGCGGCACACGTTGCTCGATTGAACACAGCATTTCCATAGCTGGGGAAGTCGTCACTTACCAGGCGTGTCAATTGAATAATACTGCGCGCTGACAGCCGGGAGGGTTCCTGCCAGCATCAGGGCCACCGAGGCGGCCGAGGCAAGGGTTGTGACCATGGCGATGGGCGCCGGTTGAGGAAAACAAGTCGCTTGAGTTAGGAGTCGGGCTGATTTATGATGGTGCGATCAGAGCTTATTGCAGGAATGGCATGGAAGTTCGTGATTGGGTCTGCTTGTCGATGGAGATGAGACAGGTCAGGTCAAACGAGTGAAGGAGTCGTGAACGAGTGTGGGGAAAAGAGTCGAAGAGGTCAAAATAAAATGGGATTCGTTTATGGAAAGCGAGTGTTCATGACCGGCGCCGCTAGATATGGTAAATCGTGTCGTGTTGCCGCAGAGGTAGCGAGTGGGTTCGTATTCAGACGTAAACGGCGTTGTTGATGTTGTGGATTTTTATTTTATTTTATTTTTTATTTCTGGGGCGGGTTTCCCGGTGCTAAGGTGAGAAATGGTGGTCAGAGTCAAGAAGTGTCAAGTTTTGGTGGTGTCGAGGTCTAGGTTTGTCAGTGGATGAGTCGAGGTGGAAAGAGCAGGCCAGAGGTAAATCCAACGGCTCTTCAGATGCGGGAAAGGGTGGAAGAGAAACAGGAACGAGGCTTCCAGACCACTTTCTCGGTACGGGAAGACAAGAAAAGGGAATCATCGGGCACAAGATGACGCGGTAGAATATGTCCTGGTGGCCGCCAAAAGTCTTGGTATTCTTGGTACGGTCTTGGCCTTCTGGGCATCGGGGCTGTGCAGCAAATGAGAAGGCGCCCCTCCGGCCTTGCGCACGCACTTCTATCCATTCTGGGTTCGAGACTGAGCCAGGGCGATGGACGAGAGGGCAGCGGTTACGGGGACAATCTGCAAGGGCTAAGCGGGCAGCCGTGGAGTGATTTTGTTGAACAGCATACAGCGGTAGACTCCAAAGGAGAAGGGGTTCACCAGGTCGGCATGATTTGACAGGCTCTACCGTGTTTGTCTTCCTGCGGAGGAGTGGTGGCCAACTACATCCCATCTCTCGATCCAGCCTCATGGATCACCCTGTCACAAATAAGAAACGTCCACCCGCCACTCTCCGCACAGCAGGCTCGGCGGGCGTGGAAGGTGAACAGGAACCAGAAGTCGAGCAGGCACGAAAACCGCGAAGGAAGCAGCCACCCCTACCCACCGTTTGCCAGCGCAAATGCATACCCGTGACGGGGAGCTTCCTCTCTCTCTCTCTCTCGTGTACGGATACTCTTGGGGGCCACGCATCCGAAGAGATCACGCAAGCAAGGGACAGATCGGGACCGAAGCCATCCTGCTCTGGAGTAGCTCAGAGAGGTCCAAAGCGCTCCATTGTAAATGCAGAGAGCGCGCAGAAAGGGGAGGGGGAGACGATGGATTCAGGGGTTCGTCCAGAGCTAAGACTCGGTAACGTCTTGGCAATGGCGATGGAATCTCAGACGGGAGAGGGAGAGTGAGCAGCTTGGCCAAGGTGAATCCGAGGGTCGACGATAGGCTACTTGGTTGGATAAACAGGGCGTTGTCGATCGTTTGACTCGCGGTTTGGAGAATGAAGAGATCGTCTGCCCAATGCATGGCGACATGTAAGAACCGTTAATAATAAGGCAAGCAAGGAAGGCTGTTGTCGTCAAGGCGCAAAAGCCAAAGTGAGAGCTGAACAGCAAAGGGCCGGCCGGGGGCCCTGATCGACAATAGAAGGGCAACAAAGGTGACAGAGAGGGGGGGGGGGGGGGGGAGTGCCGGGAATGCCAAGCAAGCAAAACAGGAGGAAAGCTGGCTAGCAATTGATAGTCTGGAAAAGGGTTTCTTTGACAGAGAGTTTTCCTTCCCCCTGGGATTTTTTGACCTCATGCATTGAACCGAAAGAGGAAAAGCTGAGTCAGCCCCCTCCCCCTCTCTCTTGGGATGATGGATTGACAGGCGCGTGGGATACGACATATCGGACGGTCATAGGGACGGACACGCGGGATGGGAAAATGCAAGAAAACCATGGCAGCCGCTCTCCCTCCCCACTCATTTCCTTCATGGTGAAGCTCGAATGCATGCTTAAGCAGGATCGGGCACTCTGTTCCTCGTGCAGGCGCCAGGTTCCGATCGGTACGGCCAAGGTGGATCACACAGAGCACGGCAGAGGACTGACGGGCGGTTGGCAAAGGCGCCGCCTGCCAACCAGCTTGGGCTGCCACCTCTCGCGTGTTTGGGTCCAGCTCTTGGTCAAACCCGGGATCGCCACTCCTAAACGCTGAAAGGGCTTGGTGGACGGTCTCTGGGGAGTGAGTGACTATGAAGAACGAGATGAAGGATGAGGGGCATGAAGCGGAATGGAAGCCAAGGTGGGATGGCGGAGAGTCAAGGTGCTGGGAGTGTTGGGAGGAGGAAGGCGCAACTGACTAACAGCTCCTGCTGAATACCAACCTACCCATGGTAGGTAGTAATACCTGCCTACCAACTTACCAGTGGGTGGTGTGGATACGTACTTTGCAGCTGAAGAAAGCAAGAAGGAGCACCTGGAGACTGGAACTGGAGATGCGGGCTTCTCCTTCCTTCCGTCTCGACCGTAATTAACCTTAGTCTCCATCCACACTGTGCCCGTCCCCTCTTCGTCCCCACAATGCCTTCAAGCAGAGCCAGTCACTGTCGACTGCCAAGACCGCCGGGAATTTGGATGAGACTCACAATTTCCTACCACACCGGAAGGGCCGGTCTTACAGTATGGGTAATACCTTCTTTGACACTGTAGCATAGATCTCTTATGTCCAATCACACAACGAACGACTGAATGGCAGCTTGAGCCGCCAAGACCCGCCAAATTAGCAATAACTGGAGGGAAGGCGCCTTCTGTGTACCCATCCATCGGCCCCTGTCCCTGGAAACTAGGCACGTACCCCAGCGCGCTCCTGAACATTCTACAGCGTATATCCCCTCAGATGGAAATTGTACTACCTACATACCTACAGTAAGCATTGCCCAACAAATATCAGGACACCCGGCGCCAGAACCCCTTGTCATCACACATCACTTTTACATACTGTCCATCCTTGCCCAGCTGACAGAGAAGCCCCCTCTTAGGCGGAGCGGGACCCTACTGAGAAGCCGTGGAAGCCCTACGGCAATACGCTAGCTCTTCATTCTCCGACCTGCCGGCCAACGATGGACCGGACTGTTGTTCTGCCACCCACCCTTCGGAACGGATGGTTGCCGCCCTGAGACAGACACCCAAATGTTACTGTGACCGGCTTCGTCTTGGACCCAGATGAAATAGGTAATCCACGACGGACACCATCTTTCACGACGCATCCATTCCGCAGGGACACTTGGCGACACTCCAGGTAGACAGACCCTATAAACGTCCCGGTCCCCAGCTGGTCCGCAACCCGTGCCGTGCCCCGGTGCTATGAGCTCGGCCATGTATATTTGTCCATCATTGAGGCAAATCAGCCGCTCCCAGTCTTACGTGAGATGCCCTCAGTACAGTTCTTCTTTTGATAATATCCATCAGCTCTTCTTATTCCAACATGCAGCAAGATGCAAAGTAGCTTGACCGCAGACCCTCACAAAAGCTGGCGGCACAATATACCCCCAAACCTCGCCGAACATGTTGCTCTGCCTGATGCTGCGCAATCTTTAAGATATCACACGTTATCTGTGCGCCCACACACTCTTTGCCCTATGCACCTTGTTTGCCTTGCCTATTGGTACTTCATCCACTAGGTCACCCCAATCAGAATGGTTGCCGTGGACTTCGCTCCCATTCTTACGGGCCTGGTGACCTACCAGCTCTTGAACAGGTGTCTGCACAAGGCAGCCAAGCGTTTCAACCCAGACTTCTACGCGAAGCTGGAACTTGATAGGCATCGTAAACTGCGCCCTTACTTCGTCTTCCCGCTCGGCATCCTCCTGACTCTGTTCACAACGCCAACCTGCCTCGCCGCCTATGGTGAAACGCCTTCCGCGGCCGACACCTTCGGCACTGACCGATCCTTCACCACCAACGGCAAGATCTGCCTTGGCTCCCGGGCCGTCCTATGGGTCTCCGAGATACCGCTTCTCAGCTACTCGTCAGAATACGTCACCCATCACCTGCTCTCCCTGGGTTCCCTGGCACTCGTTTTGGTCGGCAAGAGCCCGCGACGACCCATCTACCTCATCTACGCGGGCCTCGTAACGGAGCTCTTCTCCGATGCAGTTGCGTTGATGCGTTTTCACGGTCGCAATCCGGAAAACTCCCCAACTCTTCGCAGAGTCATGCTCGCGAATATCCTCTCAATGGTCTCTCTGAGAATCATACCGGCCATCGTCCACGCCGCGACCATGCCGGAAACGAGGGCATTCTACGCCGGGGGGGTAGCCTTCTATTGCCTCTATCTCGCTCGGTTAACCTTTCTTCAACTAGGGGCCCTAGGACACCATAACATGAAAGTGGGCACGGCAGCGCATTCGGACAAAGACGCCAGAAAATCAAAGCCAGCATCCCGCTTATTGTCGCTGACTTCAAGCTTGGTTCGCCGCCCTATAACCCTGGTTTTCTGTGTTGCAGTCGTCATCACATCTTTATCATTACATGAAGTCGAACTCTTTAATTAAAGCCTTTACAGGCGAGATCCGACATCACTCCAGGCTGGAACGGTGCCTGAGGTGCCTCGGGCATTCTCGGCAGCACTACGAAAAATGTACTCAGACAACAATAATCACATACCAAGGAGAATTGCAATGCAATTGGCGTTGAAATCTTGGCATTTTGAGAAATATGTATACTTACATCACCCGGCAGCTGGCGGACCGTACAGATGAAGAGTATGAGATAATACGAAACCACACCTGATCCGAGCCCCCTTCGCCGCTCAGGCGACGGTAGCACCGGTCAGCGTGAAAGAGTAGTCCAACCCCTTGTTAGCCTCGCTGTCGGCGAGCTGGAAGCCGTCGTAGAGGATGAGGGTCTTGGGGGTATTCGCAATCACCAAGCTGGCCTCCTCCTCGCTGGCAACCTCCGCGGAGCCGGCGCCGTTGGCGAGGACGACGTAGCGGACCTCGCTAGACCCCTTGATCGCCAGTGTCGCGGTGAATTCGCCGCTCGAGGTGACCTTGACGTCGATCTGGCCACCCGACGTCGTCAGCGGTATGATGTTGGCACCCATGTAGCGGGGGGCGCGGTCGGACTTGACAGTGTATCCGCTGCCGGACTCGTCGACGTTGGCAAAATTGATCGTGTCTCTGGCCTGATTGAAAACCTCCTGCGCCTGTGGGTGGGCGATGTCGACGTAGGCCATGCGGGCCCAATAGCGGCCGACGACTTCGCCGGCGGTGGCGTTGCCCCCGAGAACGCGGTCGAGGGTGTGGAGGGGCGTCTCGTTGCTATCCTGCTCATACTGGACCATCATCTGGTGCAGCGTGTCCACGCCGAGACCCTCGATGTTGTCTGGGTTGTTGGTGAGGTAGGTGAGGAAGGGCCACGCCTGGTAGTAGTTTTCGGAGTCCACGGTACCGTCGACGATGACCTGGAAGGAGTCCCCGATGACCTTGTTCACTTCGAACAGGGTGCGGCCCTCGGGGGAGTTGTGCTTCGTGCGGGCATCGGCACAGATGGGGGAAGTGGTGTACGTGTCGGCGACCCAGTTGGCGACCGTCTCCCACCAGGCGCCGGTGCGCTGCTGGTTCACCCAGGTACGCTGGTGGTAGTGCAACGCATGGCCGTACTCGTGGACAGTGACTGTGGGGTCGGCGAGGTAGGTGTCGACGACCTCGAGCCAGCCGGCGCCGCTCTCGGCCTCCGAGTGCATCACGCCGGCGGCGGCGCCGCCGAGGTCGGACACGGAGTAGACGTTGGTCTTGTAGTAGGGGCCGTCGTCGGAGCCCGGGTTGAAGGAGAGTCCGGATGAGCGCCAGCCAAGGGTGCTAACGAAGCAATCGTAGGCACCTTCGAGCATGGCGAGGGAGTCGGCGGCGGCATCACCGCCGTTATAGACGCGGAAGCGCGCTGAGTCCTGGAAATCATTGCCTCCGGGGCCGGCATTGGTCTGCGGCTCAAATTCGGCGGGCTCGTCGCGCGCGACGATCTTAAAGGGGGATTTGAAGCCTGCCCGAGGAGCCGCAAAGGCGCCGGTGGTGAGGGCAAGGAAGATAGCGAAGAGTTGGTTCGACCTAGTCATCTTGGGCACTCGAGTTGATCTGTGCGCTTACAACTAACGAGTGTGTTTGGCAAAGAGCGTGGGGAGAAAGAATGTGTCTTTCTGGAGACGGACAAAGTCGAGGCGATCGGAAGATTGCCTCTCGTACCTCATCACAAGAACCCGAGCGTGGCTACCTTTTATACAGAGCCTTAATCGTCGCCAAGAATACCCTGGTCGGGAACATTTCCGATTTTCCCTAAGCAGTGACTGATATGTAGATAATAATGTAGTATGAATCGTTGGATCGGCTGCTCCGCCCAGGACCGCTCCGCGTTGACCAACCCGTGCTGTCATCAACGGTCGAGAGCGACTTCAATTCCCAAAGTAGATAAACAAAGCGGAAGGGAGAACTTTGTGACGACCAGAAGGCAAGGATACCCTGGACTGCTACGACCTCATCCATGTTGAAAAATGGTGCATTCAAGGGGTCCCGTACGGCCCCGTTCTTATCTCACAAAAGTCCCTGCACTCGTTCCTGGCGATTGGCGGCAATGTGTTCGTGGCTGATTTAAGGTGATTTTTAGAGCCTCGGAACCATCTTCGGCTGGATTTGCTTCTGGACGAATTTTTCGGGCAATATTGACTGAAAACCAGACAAGGACTGCCTCATTCCTGCCTCTCATTCCTGCCATGATACGACATGCCATGTCATGACGCTGGCTTACCCTCCCGGAAAACGTGCGCCAAGAGCTGGATTGACGACGCTCAAGAGGTGCTCTTGTGACGTCGATAATCAATGATAAGCTGAGTTCTTGTGGAGTCACACGCATGGGGAAGCTCGGAATGCAACACTACTAGTTGATGACTAGATTGAGGACATCAGCCACAAGCGAAATCGCCTCAGTAACGAAAAAGAGGGGCTCTTATCCTACATTACAGGAAACAATATCGATGTGACAGTGGCGGGTTCGTACTGGATGAGAGCCAGCGACGCGAGTATACCACGCAATAGCTGCTGGATTATGCTGTGTTTATCCGACTGTGTTAGACTTTAGCGAAACCTTGCAACTTACTAAAGCTACCTCCGTCGGTCTGAAGACAGCGGATGGCTACAGAAATCGACATGCCGACTCGATCAACACCAGAGAGGTTTGTTTTTGATGTGCCTGACAATCAGTACTAGGAATCCGACATAGAGTATAAAGGAAATTTACGGGTTAGGTGTCTATGTCATTGGCAATATTCTCATCTCATCCGAAGACTCTCGGTGCTCCCAGAACGAGGGTTGGAATTGCTTGGAGGTGAAGGGTAGCTTTCGTATAGGATCTGGATGTCCTTCAATCACAACTGACAATAAAGAGATCAAGGTAGTGGTTCACTCCGCTTCTCATTTGATTCTGGCTTCTATCTTTGGTCATCCCAAGTGCCTTTTTAGTCCGTGGCCCGCCAAATCACCACCACTGACTTGGCCTATGGTTTCTCGTTTCGATAATGATTGGCGTATATCAGAGCTAATAACCAACCACAAAACCATAGTCTTGGCCAGTTGGACGGGGCAGGCTGTTGCAAAGGGCCACTATACAAGTAGCGGTTATTGTGACTGCAGCCAATGAGGTCACATGTGGTCACTTTGAACACGGAGTTCAGGATCATGATCCACACAATAACCGCTGTTATATCAGCGTTAGTAGCGAACCCCTTTTGGACGAGCAAAAGCTGAGTGAGACCTAGGCAGCCGTGAACACAACTTTTCTCAACATCAATATCAAATGGTTGGTTGATGCACCCTAAAATTCAAACTTAGTGCTTACTAGGCGCAGTTACACAACCGTCCATACTGGACTGGTACTACGAGGGCTTGAGGTAGATCCCAAATGCACAAAAGCAAAACGGCGCCCTGTAGCATCAACATCTCAAATTTCCATAGACACACAACCTCGTGGCAGCCACCGGCTATCGTTAAGCCACGACGATACATGAGCGAAACACTACCATAATGGATCGCAGAGAGCAGGACAACAACACGAGACACATTCGGCGCAAACAAGTGCCTTCGTATGTACAGCCGCTGGCTTATGACGAAGCACTCCTTCTCTCATCGGCCCAAAACCACGTCTTCAACTGGGATCCCGAACGTGAAGCCAGGGGCCAGTCTCACGAACTACGGAACATCGACCCTGGTAGAGGCAGCCAGACACAACTGACTTCCGCGACGAGTGAGACAGGTTACAAACTACTGAAGACTTCCAGCTACAAAGAGACGAAAAGAAGAACCCCAAGACGTCTCTCCCGGCGAGGGTGGTACTTACTTCAAGGGTGGTGGCAAGAAATTGTATGGTGCATAATCAGCATCATTTGCATCGTCGTACTCGTAATGGTATTGAAGTCTTACGATAACGAGCCGCTTCCGAATTGGCCGCTAGGTCTCACTCTCAATACCGTAGTCGCGTTCATTGCTACGTTCTGTAGAACGTCGTTTGTTCTCCCAGTGGTCGAAAGTCTGTCGCAGTATAAGTGGAATTGGTACAAATCGCCGAGGCCCCTGAGAGATTTCGGGGCTTTCGACGAAGCAAGCCGTGGGCCATGGGGCAGCTTAAAGCTATTGCTTACAACCAAAGGCAGGTAAGTGAACACTGTCAAACCACGGAATGAACGGCCCTTGATGGCAAGTATACTAATTGTGAATTAGACCTGTTGGGATTCTGTCGGCAGCAATTCTCGTCTCGGCAATCGCTACCTCAACTCTAACGCAGTCTGTTGTTACATACCCTACTCACAGCGTCCAGCTTCCGGGGAACGATAGTGCTCTGACCCTGAGAAACGAAGGGTACTTCTGGGTAACTGCTAACAGCAATGCTAGAAGTAAGGCTCCTAGAAAACCACGGAGGTCTTGACATTAACACTCCTGTGCAGGGGATTTGATGTTTCCAATCAACCAGATCATCCCACGAAGCCTTAACACCCCACCAGAAGAGGCAATGCCTTATCACCAGGCCAGCTGTCGAACGAACAATTGCACATGGCCACCGTTCACATCACTTGCCGTCTGCGTGGACATGAAGAGTACGCTGGAAGGAGAACTCCCCAAGTTCGTACCCGCGATATGACCATAATGACGAACTAACCTGTTGAACCAGACGTGACTGATCTTCTGACATCTGCCGGGGGTCCATATGGACAACCAATCAATACCACACTTCCCAACGGCGTGTTTCTTCAGCACACCAGTGGGTATGCGACTATGAATATCTCCACTGGTCCAAGTTTGACCTTCAACGACACCGACATCATGACTGCCAAGCTCTTCCACTTCTTCGTACTGTACGGGCCCCGACTACGCGCCACCGAGATTATAATGCACTGGTGCGTCAACACGTACCGTGTCAACGTCCAGGAAAACGTCCCTGTCACGGAAAGAGTCGCGTCTCACACAACTCGCTCGTCTGGGGAGGTCTTCATAAAGAACTACAACCAGACAATGAATCAAACCTATTTTACGTCCCCTGATAGTCCCAACGAGAGGTACTATGTGGGTGGAGATGGCCCCGATGAAATCGCCTCGGTGCTTGAATCAACATTGGTAGGGACCTCCAGTGATTTAGGACAATACCGATATGGGAACGGTTGTGAGATTTACGTCACAGCACTTTCAAGAGCCCAAATTGGGATCAATACTGCGAACGAATCCCAGAAGCTTGACGACGCACAGTTCACGACACTGCGTAATCTAACGGAAAACATCGCTAGTGGTCTCACAAACGCGTGAGCTCAAGTCTTTCTACACATGACTTCATTTTCATATCTGACACCATGTAGGCTCTTAACCACCAATGTCAGCGGGAGTGCTTTGCGGGAGGAACGTTTTGTGTCCATTCGCTGGCCTTGGTTGACACTACTTGCGGCACAAGTAGGTCTTTCTATCGTGACGCTTGTCATTATTATAATAGACTCGGCCGGGCTTGATATCGATATCGTCAAGGGCTCGTCTTTACCTGCTCTGTTGGCTATGGATCCGGCGGAGAAGGACGTGCTTCTAAGAGAGAATTCCGAAGAAACAGAAAGGGCAAAGTCTGAGCCACCACACCTTCGAGCTTTTGGTATTGCCGGTGGGCTACAGAGGAATGGGGACAAGTGGATCCTCCATGACTTGAAGAGGTAGTGATGCCGCATGCAGTTGGTACATAAGACAAACAAAACAAGCTGGTCATCTATCTGCCCTAATGTTGTCCCATCTGATCTTGCTAGACCTGGAAAGTAAGACATCTTATGCAATTTGGTCTTTGGCTCTAATTTCCCAGCAGACCTATTTCAAAGCTGAAAGACCTTTTACCCAGATTGACGTAGAGGTATGAGCCTACGGAGACAAACCGTCGAGATGAGCTTTTCTTCAGCCCAGCCCTAATGAGGAAAGCTCGCCGGACTTTCACCCTGTAAGGACTTATAGAATCCGTCCTAACAGTGTCCAATTCTTAAAATATCAATGTAATTCTGTGATACATACTTTTTACAATTCTCAACTCTGGGGTCGATTAGCAAATTGCACGTATGTTCAAGGGCAAATAGCATCACAATAAGTTGAGAGCTAAGGCATTCTTTCACAATCTTTCGCTTTCCGAGGATGTCGTAGATAATCGAGTAATTGCAGACCACCACAAATTCACACCACAGGTACAACCCACTTACTAGGGTGTTGGCAAGCAGGATGCTGTGTAGATGAGCAGCTAGGGATTCTGATTATGCGGGCATGCCATCAAAAGCAACTGAGAACATAGAAAAACTGTGCTGTATGCCACTCGTCTCAATCACCCGTGATCCTGACAAACCTCTTCAGCAGTCCGCCGCTGAGATTGACGCCCGCATCATCGCAGTTGTCCCCCCCGCGGACGATGACGTTCCAATTATCCATGTGGAAAGCCTGCCCGCTCACCGTCATCCCGTCGCCCTGGTCGGTGCTCGGCTTGTCTTGGCACTTTTTCAACACGCGCTGGGCCCCGTCGACGATGTCCCCGAAGGACGCGAGCTCCCTACTGCTCTGGGCCTACACAGCCCCCCCGAAGCAGGTCAGCATCTGTACTTTCTGATTCGCCGTGAAACTATGGAGGCGAAAAAAAAAGAGAGAAAGAAGATCGGTAGCACTCACGTCGTTGCACCACCAGATACCTGTATTCTTCCGACAGCTCACCCGTCCACAATTGCCTGGCCCGGCCCCATTCTTCGGCCGCCCCTGCACCTTTTTGAGGTCCTCAATGCCCTCATGCGCCGCCGAGCGATTCCCCGCCGGGAAGAGGTGGCACAACGTGTTGATGTTGTCAAAGGCGTTACTGTAGGCGTTGCGCCTCCCGACGGCCGGTGTGGCGATCTTGCCGAGCTGCGCGTCAATATCGAAGCCAGGCCTCATGCCTCGCATCGCCTCGAAGACTTCCTGGACTGTGCCTCGGAGGTTGATCATGCTGCCGCTACCGTCCGGGGACGCCATTTCCCAGCGCGGGATGAAGATGCCGTGGCCCGGGATCGGGGCGCCGGGGCCTGGGGCGCTGGGGCTTGTGGCGTCGTGACCGAGGGCCCGGGCCTGGGCCTGGATGTCGTGTTAGGTCTCGGCCCGCCGTCCGGGACGCGTATCAAGCGCAGGGTGAAGGGTACTCACCACTGTGAACAAGAAGGTCAGCGGGAACGCAGCACGTAGAGGAAGATGCATGATGTAAGCCAAGTCAGGTCTCGGAGTCGGAATAGTGTCTAACACAGAGGAACGCCGCCTTGGATAATCTGGTATCAAAGGCGGCTGAGAGAGCGGGTAGCCATTTGTTTATAACAGTAAGGAGCACTATTCTTGTGTTGGTAGGTTGGCCATTGATGACTGTCATGTCACTTTTGACTTTTGATTTTGATAGACGTCAGATCGGATGGTGGAACCTAAGGAGTGAGGAGCGACAAGAAGCAAATCGGCAAGATTCCGCATGTTGGGTTCTGCTCCATGGCCGCCCGCGCCAAGAATAGCTTACGCTACGCAAACTGACAATAACTTTTTTTTTTTTTTTAGTTATGTCCGGCGTGCCACATGTTGCAGACATCTCGTCCTCATACTGGGGTGATGTGTGTGGTGGGCAGAAGGGAACAGGCCTCTGTGACGTGGGTTCCCCCGCGAAAACCAACAAGGCCATGGCCTCAACCGGTTAGTCTCGAGACTCGTCCAGCTGCGTGTCAAGCACAACGCAGGAACGCTCACGAAGAACTGCGCGGCGGGCAGTTGGCGGGATAACACATTTTGGGGGGTTGGTTAAAATCCAACGTTACGTTTCGTCTGCTATTTGGAGACCCAAGTACCACAACGTGGAGATAAAGTTTAAGATAACGGGGGCCCGGAAGACAATGGAAAGAGAGCGCACCGCGGCGGAGCGAGTATTTCACTAGCCGGAGGAGGTTAGGAGGACGTTAAAAATATTTTACATGTACGGGAGTGGGATAAAACTGAACCATACAGCTGCGCACTAGGAAACAAGGGTATCGAATTCAGACCATACGCTCAAAAGAAATGCCATCATAAGAACCATCGTTGTCGTCGTCGTCGTCGTCGTCATGAATTCGGCACAAAGCCATCAGAGGTCGCCCACGACCCCCTCATAGCTCTCGTCCACTGTCGCGAGCCCGCTTAACGTCGTGCCGTATCCTCTCTTCTTCCCCTTCTTCCGCGCCGTCTGCTGGTACATCCCCGGCTTGTCGCCGCTGTACCACTGGAACACAGCACACCAGAAGCCAATAAAGAAGAGGAACCTGCATGTCGTTAGTCATGAGCTTCGCTTCCAATCATCAAAGAACAGAAAAGACAAGAAGGAAAGGGAAAGAGAGAGAGAGAGAGGGAGAGAGAGGAGGAGGGTGAGGGGGAGAGGGAGAAGAAGAAAAAAGACGGCAACTCACCACATCTTGACAGACAACCCAACGACAACCCTCACGCCCTTCCCATCCTCCTCCCCTTCGCCACTCCTCCTCTTCCCCCGGCTGATACCGGCACACACCACCACGGCGCAGAAGGTTGCCAGCACCAGCCCGGCGGCCTGGAACGCCAGGTCCCCCACGCGCCCAGAACACCCGACACCGCGGAGCAGGGCGGCGGAGAAGGACAGGCTGAAAAGCATCATCAGCGCGGGGGATGCGAAGTCGGAGAGCCTGCGTCACCAGTCAGCACCCATGTCTCCGAGAGTAAAACAGGATAAGGAAGGAGGGGCATGGTGTGAGGGGTAAAAAGCAGGGAGGGAAAAAAAAAACCCCGATAAGCCCCTCCGTCCCGTAATCGCAATGGTGTGTCGTCAACATGCAGTCATGGGCCGACTTGCATGATGGCCAGGCCAAGGCCAGACCATGGCAAAAGAAACACATGTGAAGATAGAACTCACCAGTTCCAAACGGCGTATTCGCCGTTGTCGTACACCATGTAGATGATCCACCCCTCGACGGTGCCGACAAGAAGACACTCGAGGGCTAGCAGGATGAACCACGCGACGCCCTCCAGCCCCTGGCCAGCCATTGCCGCTCCTGCTGCGTCGCCGCGGCCGCGGGGCATCCTGTGCTGGTGATCCAGCAGCCACTTCCTCTCTCCGTGACCGTTGCGGCCGGCGTCAGCGGCTTCGATGTCGTACTCGTCGACCGTGACGACGGGCAAGTACTTCTTGGACGGCGGGCTCCAGGTGGCCTTCTCGTCTTTCTGCTGTTGTACGGGGCTCCTACTGCCCGCGCGCGCCAGCAGGGCGAGGCGGGACGCGGCTTCCATCGGCTCTGGGTGGGGCCTCGGCTCGGCGCGAGGCGGTGCGTGTGCTTTGGTAAGGCAAGGGACGTAATATGGGCGTTATGCGCTAAGGTTATGGGGGACGGGCATCAATCGAAACGTGCTGCTCGGTGGCGATGCGACGGCCTCGCTGCGTAGACATGGATTGCTGAGAGTACTCCAAAAACGTGGAGGGGGAATGAATGAGGAGGAGGAGGAAGAGGAGGAGAGAGAGGAGAAAAGGTAATTGAATGTGGGAGACAAAGGGGTAAAGGGAAGGGTACCGGGAAAAACAGGGAAAGAAGAAGAAGAAAAGAAAAGGGGGAACCAGAAACAGGTCGAGGAACGAAGACGACGTGGAAAAGAGACGTAGGTGTGTGTGTGAGTGTGTTCCTGAATACCTAGCAAGTACACCAACATCAGGCACCACCACCGACATTGGGCCGTGTCACCACTGACGAGACAGACTGACTAACAATCACACGCGCACGCCTGTCGGCAAGTCGAACAAGTAAAATAAAAATAAAAAAGATACCGACTCCCTCCCGACAGGCGACGGACCAGCTGACCCCGTCACCATTTCGTCGCAGCTGAGCCCATCCCTCGATCCATCTCACATCACTCCCAACACATCCATCATCCCATCCGCCCCCCCCCCCCAGCCCACTCACTCACTCACTCATCCATCATGTTCTCCTCAGCTCACCCTCCCGTCGTCAGTTTTCATTCACTCTGCCCTGCTCAGCAGGCCCGATACCCCGAACTCTATACCCCGCGTGCCCCGTCTTTTCCCAATGCTTTCGTTGTCCCCAGTGCCCAGCCCAGCTGCGCACCACTCATGCCGTGTATACCTGGTCACGCACCTTTTTTTTTGGTCACAATTTTTTGGGGGCATGGCTTCATTCATTCACAGGAAAAAAGTGATAGAAGCGGCGGGCCACTGTGCCTTGTACACGTAACAAATACACCCCCTTGGTCTCGCATTTACCCGCACCTGTGCCTGTACCTACACCCCGATATTTCCCTAAATCGTACACTCCACCAATCATGTAAAATATTCTACAGCCGTCAACGCCGTACATGCTCAACCGTGCCGTTCCAATGCCATCAACGACGCCGAGTTATCAGAAACCGGCCACCAAAGAGAGGAGACGGAAACAGGAAAAGGAAAAAGAAAGTCTAGGGCGGGCGGGCGAGCGGGTTGGCTGTGCCCTCCCCGGCCTCTCACTCCAGGTTCATCCTCGCCTCGTCGCCAATCCCCCACTGACCACCGTCCTTGCCCTGCAACGCAAGGTTGAGCTTCAGCCCCAGCGCTGCCGCCTCCTCCTCACTTTTGGCCTCGCTTGCCCTGCGGCTGCGGTCCTGCTCCTTGTCGGCTTTGCTGGCGACGCTCTTGTCTGTTACCTTTCTCCTCAGCGACGGCGCCTTGAAGAACGACCGCCCACCCGAGCTGGTCGACAGAGTCGACGCCGTATCTTCCTTCTCTCTCTCTAGGTCCTTATCTGGCAGCGTTAGGTCTTGTGCTGATTGCGTTGGTGACACCATCTTTTCTTCGAGCGTGCTGTACCTCTGCGTCGTCAGGGCGGGCCCCGGGGGTTTCATCGTCGGTGATCCGGACTGCGGAGGGTTCGCCGGTTGTGATGCATCCAGCTCGTGTGCCATCTCGTCTTCCGAGACCTCCACCAACTCCGCGTCGCGGTACCACTTCCTGCGCCGGGTCCATCGGCCCCAGCCGTCGGCGCCGCGACGGCCGTTTTGCCACTAGTGCCATGTTAATCGCCGCTGTGAGTCATTGCCTCACGCTACACGACTCACCTTGTTGTCGTAGTAAATCCAGCCATTCTTCCCAGCCTCCCCGTCGTAGTCGACCGGTTCAGTCCCGTCATCGGGAACACCGTCGACCCTCCACTTACTTCCGTCGGCCCACCGCCAGCGCATGTTACTCCCGTCCTCTACCTCGGGCAGCTCAAACGTGTCACGCGACGGCACAGGGTTGTTGTGCTCGTCCGTCCAGGCCGAGCGTTCGTAGGCGAACATACTTTGCGTCCAGCCCAGCCCGACCCAGCGCCGCTGGTTCTCATAAATAATGAAAGTGAACTTGACTCCCGCGTCCTTGCTCGTGGCGTTGTTACCATGCTTGTGCGATTGCCTCCGCAGCGCCTTGGTGAGCTCGGATACAGCCGGGCGTTTAGCGTGGACCATGCCGCCGTTTCCCTCGGCCGCGATCTGTACGGGTACGGCCTTGACGGGCTTCTCAAAGGTGAGGCCGGTGACCAGGGCCGCCGTCCTCCGGACCGTTGCACTGCGCCATAAGAGGGTCCGGGCAACCCGCATGACCCTGGCATGCCATGTCAGCATCAGCGTCCCGGAGAGCAGAGCCACCCTCCGAGTAGTGATGATGCGTAGCGGCGGCAGTGTCAAAGCCACCCAGAAGGGGGTGCAGAACAATATCCGCACGAACAGCGTCGTCAAGGCCGGTCGTGTCGTGGCCGACGTCGGCGTGCGTTGAGTGCTCAGGAAGTCGGTCAGTTCGAGGAGCGGCTCAAGCAGGACATTACACCGCCCGGTGAACTCTTTCAATGTCTCGACAATCTCGTCGAGCGTTTTTTGGTGTCTGGTATTCGTCGCCTCGGACTCGCCTCGATGATGTCCCTTGGCGGTGGTGGCATTGGCACTATTCTTGGGTGCGCCCTTGCCCATGTTCGCACCCCCCGTGTTCTGCGACGCAATCCCGTCCTTGGAAGCTGGCTCGGTCCACCCACTGCTACTCAACGGACTAAAGCGGCGGCCGTACATGCCGAGTATCAGGGTCAGGACGAGAACGATGGGCCCGGCCACACGCACGACCATGTCACCGTAGAGGACCACCGCCCAGAAGGAGGCGAGCAACAGGAAGCTCTCCCACGGATCATCGGTCGTCCATGTCAGCAGGCCGGCGAGTTTGTTGAGGGGTAGCAGGAAGGGGTGCGAGTATGCTAAGGCGCGGGTGATTTGAGGCGGGGTGGCTAACAAGAGGGGCGATTTCTGATGGACGATGATGGTGGACCGGCGGGAGGAGCGGCTCGGCGTCGTCGCAGCGAGGGTCACGGGAGAGAAGGTCGCATACGTGGGCGGCGCGCCTGAGGGAGTGCCGTCGACGCCGGGGGTCTGGGAGGGGTCGCTACCGGAGTCGGCATCGGCGCCTCGGTGGGCTTTCGGGGTTGACATGTGGACTAGCCAGGGTGTTTCCTGCGGCGGGTGGCGGGAGACGGTTAGCCTGGGAACAGTTGACTGGTAGTTATGACAAGCGACAGTCGCAAGCCGTCATTGAGGCCGACGAGAATATGCAGGGTGCAGGCAGTATGCCATTTGGTGGTGGTATGCGATTGTGCGAATGGGGAAAGCGAGAAAGAGAGAAGGATTGGAAAAGAGGAGGGAGAGAATAGAGATGAGAGCCTGGGAGATGACAATTATGACGTGGTGGCTGATGTATTGAAGCACGCCTAAGCGCAAAGTAACAAACAACTGGGGAAAAGGCAGCTTCGGTGTCTTTTTTTTTTTTTTCTTTCTTTTTTTTGTTGGTTGCTTGGCTGCAACTGTGCTGTCCCGAGCTCAGCTCAGCTCAACCCTGAGTTGGTTTGCCCTGGTCCGGTCTGATATTGATCTCGGCCATGACGGAACGATGCGGATCTGAGGTGCTGGGAGGGCAGCCATGCAGACCTGGTCCACGATGACGGAAGAAAGAGAGAGGCAATGCTAGGCAGACGGCCGACACGGACAGATAGGAAGGGAGGCAAGGATCTTAGAGATAAGGATGGGGCATGTTGCGCGATTCGGGAGCAGAGGAGACTCACAAAGGCAGCCATCAATGTCCGGGGTGTCCTCTACTGCGTCCGCTGATGTTGAGTAACTGCCGGTAGGGTACTGCACAGAGTTCGTTTCTCGCGAAAGGTCTCGTCAAACAACACGCAAGAGATGGGTTTACCGGGAGTCGTGGAAGAAGAGTCCAGGCGAGGGCCAAAGGGCCAAAGGGCTTCGAAGGGTTTTGCGAAAAGCAGCGAGGTTCTTCTCAGCTCAGCAACCGCATGCGCATTGAAGGGCCGGATTCGAGTCGGTGGATCGCAATGTCATCGGTGTCGGTCAGTTGGTGGGGGAGCTAATATCGGGTCCTGTTAGACTTGGTCTTGCCGTCGTTGTCGCTATTGCTGTTGTCGTAGCCGTCGTCGTGTTCCTGGTTGTCTTATTCGTCGTCGTCGTCGTCGTCGTTGTCGTCGTCGCTGACACGATCGCCCGCTTGTCACACTTTAGAGTGGCCGTCTCAGCATCGGTCTGCCTGGGCTTGTGTGTCTCTTATCCAGTAGATATTCTGCGAGGCGTGTCTCTGTCTTCCTGGTTGTCTTTGGAGTATAATGCAGGCGAGTAGGATGCGACACGACACGACACGAGGGAAAGAAGTGGGAAGCGACCGTCGTGTGAAGACGAGGTAGAAGATGGCTGCTGTACCGACTGTATCAGGCCAGGGAAGGTACCTAGATACTGTAGGTAGGTGGCCGTTGCTTCCGCAGGAACATGAGTTGGGGGGGGGGGGTGTCCACGTGAGCCTTGTTTGCTTGCCTACCTAGGTAGGTAGGTAGGTACCCAAGGTACCTGCCAGTGCCGCTCTTCGTCTACCAGCACACAGAACGACTTCTTCCTACCTACCTATCTAGGTACTACACTAGCCTCTGCCTCTACGGACCGACCTACCTACCAGGTACCTAAGGAGGTAGGTAGGAGGTACATAAGTGAGTATCCACGTGTGTGTACATAATTGACCGTCAATCAATGATTCAGCCCTCGCATCACTGCATGCACTGACTGCGCTTCACTTCAACCCCGGCAATCACATGCAAATCCATTTGACCTCCACAATATGTTTCAACAACACCGCCATGACCAGCCTCTTTACCATCAAAAAGTCTTGCCGTTACCCTAGCCGCAACTGCAACTGCAACTATGTCTCTTCAATCACCTCACCCCCTTCAATCATCACGCAGTTCAATCATGCTATCAGAGACCGCTGTGTGCTGCTCATCCGTATTAACTACCTAGTAGACCCATCTGCTTAGGAACACTTCCAAGCAAGCTAGAAAGAACTCAAACTCCCCTCCAGAACAAAATGCTTCTGATGAGAACCTTCCCCCCTTTCAAAACGCCTGCTAAGCCCACTCATCCGGGCGCCCAACACATCGCCTATTCCGTGCCAAGCAAGAGCCATCTTAATTCTACAACCCGATTTTGACAAAGGAGAGGAAGAAAACCGTCAAGGTGAACACAGAAGGGGGGCAAAAACAAAAAAAAAAAAAAAAAAAAAAAAGAAGAAAAGAAAAGAAAATGGAAAGTGGAAAGTGGAGGGGAACACCATCTTGCGCTCCGGTCAATTCCAGCCCCTAGACCACGTTCTCGGCCTTGCGAAGACCCGTAGTGTTGTGGCAAAGAAAGCCCCAAGCCAGGCTACCACCTTCTCACTCCCTTCCCTAGCCAATGTGCTCAATGTCTGCATTGTTGGCCGTCACCCATCGATAGAACTTGGTCATCTGCAGCTTGGCTCCGCGGTGGCTGCCCGTAAGCGTATTCCCGCTAAACACGAATCGCTGGTCGCCACCCGTCTTGAGTATCAACCTTACTTCTGACCCCGTCATATGCGCTGCCTTGACTAGACAGGGGTCCACCGTCACCTCAATGCCGTCCTCCTTCTTAGTCTTCGCAACACTGCCGGACTCGCCCTCCAGTATGAACTGCAGGAACTCGCCCTCTCGCGCCCAGTGTTTGTCACCTTCGTAGAATTCGGCCACGTCGATCGTCTTGTCCATTTCTCTGTTGCCGTCCAATGCAGGGGATGCCGCCGCGCTTCGGTCGACACCGGGCGATGGCATCATGACCGGTGACATGCACGGCGATTCAGACGCGCGAACAGCCCTCCACCGTGCATCGTTGGCCAGGCTGATGTGTGTCAGTACTCTGGGCGTGTTGTTGCCTGATGAGATGCCGCTGCCGGGTCCGTGGTCTTTCTCGGGGACGCTAAGTTCCGTCCGCCGTATCCTATCACCACCGTCATCCTCCACCGCGTTGCTAATGCTCATGCGAGGATCGGGTCGCCGCGGCATGCTCTCGGCGCTACCGGCACTACCGCATCTTGGGGGTTGCATTCCCGGCGTCTCCTCCTTATTGCCGTTGCTTTGCACAGACAGAGCCGGCGACGGCTGCTGACTTACACCTTCCCTCTGACTGCTGATTGGCCCAAGGGTTGGTTTATGTGGCACAGGATGCTTCCGAGCCGTTGGCTGGATTACTGCCACGCCAGACGAGCGAGAATTTGGCACGGATCCCGACGGCAGAGGTCGGCGAGCCCCGGCGGGCTTATCCTGAGTGAATACTAACGGCTGCCCAACGACTTTCTCAGGAGTCGTAGCGTCATTGAGTAGGTCGGCAACATTTAAGGCAGGGCTTATCTGAGGGGCTTCCATGCTCAAGCTTGGCGACTTGGACGCAGCCTTCACGGCGCTCTGGGCGAGGTTGGCCATAGCTGCATGACCCAACCGAGACTCGGTCTCCCCATGCTGCAAATCCTTTCGGCTGTCCATTCTTGCGCTCTCCTGTTCGTTGAGTCTCTGAGACGAGTTGACCCTTGTTGAAGGTTCCGAAATCGCAGCACGCCCACCCGGGTCCCGCATTGAATCCGGAGACGCCACACTCTTAGAAGCGCCGTCATTGGTTCTTGTAGCCGATTGGGAAAGACCTACCATGACAGCACTCTCGCTGATTGGGCTAGCAGGGGTCCCGAGTGCCAAGCTGAGCAAACCACCGTTAACACCCGTCGTATTGGGTGTTTCGTCGCCAGTGACATAACTCTTTGACGAAGTTGCTTGACTGGCATCTTCCATCGTCACATCATCGCTGCCGACTGTTGCCGGCATGTCCTTCTGAGCAGATAGGCGTGTTCCGGCAGCAGCTTCCAGTCTGCCCGATAGCCAACTGCTTTCGCCCAACCGCAAAGTAGGGCGCACCTCTTGAGTGCTCCGCCTGAGGGGCTGGGGTTCTGCGTCCACCATTTCTTCCTCCAACTCCTTGTCCTTGTGGCTTGTTCTTTCCACGTAGTCTTCGTCATCCGAATCATCGACGGGTGGGGGATTGTCGCCAAAGTCGTACATGTCTACATCCGGAATCGAATCCGAATCAGACGCCGAGGCGGAAGATGGTACCTTCGTAGGCACCGCTCCCTCCGCGCCCGATGACACGAGCATGGCCTCGAAGGAGTCGTACCCACGAATGTCTGCATACCATTTTCGTGCCTGGTTTGATGGATGGTCGGGATCAGCTGGTCGGTTCGGATCATCGAGGACCATGGGCCCCAAAAGCCACTTAATGCCCAACCAGCCAAGGCGAGTTTTCCCCTTGGACTCGAACCACAATACGGGAATATCTCTTTCCAAGACACGATCCTCGCCATCCTCAAAGCCAGGTGCCCATCCAGCAATGCCATCGTCGTTATACACGTAGCAAGCTGGCCTAATCTTCCTGTCGCAGAGCTGCGTTTGGCTCAGCTTCTCCTCCCAACCACACATTTTGAGGTCTGTCCAACCGAGAACCATGACAGTGTAGAGGTTGTTGCTCCTTGGCCATTTGGCATGATATAACTCTCCTGCCTTGGGGTTGAGAATATTCTTTGTCAACGCCGAGACTTGCTGTTTTGTCTCCTGCCTGGCTTGTTGCCTGGCCTCCTCCTCCTTTTCATCCTGTCCATTGGCGTCTTGTAGCTCGACAACTTGCGCCGCAGTCTGGATAGGCGACTGCGATGCTGATACGACCCGTTCGCCAGCCACATCCACTTCGGCCGCGGCGCCGACCGACGCGCCGACCGAGAGTCGTTTGCCTCCAGATTTCGGCCCGTGTAGCTGATTCAGGGGCTTGTAGCCATTCTGGAACGCCCTTCGCACACATTCGTTGTTCAGTGCGGCAAGCTCTTCCGTACAGTCCACCACGTGGAACCCAAGCGTCTCCACAGCTAGCTTATGTTCTTTTCTCTGGTGACCGTGCGAGGCGCCGTGGAGATGCTTTGCTGCGGCAGCGAGAGCATTCTGCTTGAAGTGCACACCGTGCTCATCACAGCGCAAGATGTAGAACACGTCGTCATACTTGACAATGTTGTGCTTATATTCCGCCTTGCCATCCTGATAGACCTCCTTGAAGGTGATTGTCCGAGGCGCAATCGAGTGGGGAGCATCGATTCTGGCTCGCTTGAGATCCGTGTCTCTGACCGACACCTCACTTGCATCGGACTTTCGCTTCGCTAAACGCTGAATATCCATAGCCTGTCTCGCCATGTCTTCGGGTCGCGGCGTAGGCAGTTGCGACATGTTTCTAGCATTGTGCGCTTGAAACCTTTCATCGCGGGAACTCATCGGTGGCGCGTTGATTGATGGGAGGGGAACTCGATTGCTGTGCGTAGTAGAGTCAGACATCCCGAGATGGCCACCGCTCGAAGCCCTGGCAACTGCGGGTTTGGTTCGCATGGGGCCAAAGTGGTTGCTTGCAAGGACGGGAACCTGCGAAGGAAGCACGCGAGCAGGACCATTCACTCCTGGGCTACCGTTGACTGGCCGCTGCTGCTGATAGACGGAGGTCAGGTGGGGTGATCTCTGCTGCGGGGCGGGTTGGCCTTGATGAGGCCAGCTCTGATCGAGTTGATGTTGATTTGCGTGCTGCTGCGGCTGACGGCCTTGGTTGTGAAGCTGCTGATGGGGCATTGGCGCGGAACTCATATCATCGGAGGCAGCATTTGCTGGTCTCGAAAGACCATTTTGGTTTGACTGTAAGGATTGCGAGGGTACCATGGCACCTTGGGGCAGTGGTTGACGTGATTGCGGGATCGGGTTTGTAATCGAACTCGACGCAGGACCGCGAGCCGAGATATCTGTTGTTAGTCCGATGCGTCCAGTCGGCGGTGTCTGGCTTGGCACCATCGTCGAGGATCGCCTCAATGGTCCTGCGGCCGAATTGTTGTAACCCGCATTGCGTACATTCTGTCCGGAGAAGCCAGGGACAGGGAAGACCAGGTAATGTTCTCGAAGAGCGTCATTTTCGCGGCTTGCCCGATCCTTCTCCTCGTTATCGAACCTTTGCTGGCAGGCGGCCCAGCGGTGAGATCGAAGCTCGTTTTGGTACTTCTGGATGAGGTCGCGGGCCTTTTGAGGCAGACCTGGCAGGTCGGCGTAGCGGCCCTCTCCATCCAGGTCAGTACATGCGTCACGCTGTTGTTGGAGGAATCTCGATCTGAGGGTTTCCTTTTCTGCCGCGAACCGGGCTTTTATTGCCTCAAAGTCGGCGAACCAACGTCGGCGTTCCTGGTCTATGTCCAGCTGTCCGCTGCGTGACCCGTTTGTGATGGGGGCACTAGAAGTCGCCATGACTGTGTAAGGTGGCGCCGTAACTTAAAAACGATAACTGATCAAGCAAGGGTGCATCCGTCGATTTCTCCTCCGGCGTTGAGTGGCTGGCCAAAAGGTCATCGGCCCATGCCCAAAATCCAAGAGGGCCACGTTCCGTTGCCTGGCGCAGTGTTAGGCAGATATCTTTTCAGTTCACGACCTAATCTTGGAAACAGGCAGGATCAAGCCAACCTACCAGCTAGTCAATCGGCCCAGAGAACGAAGAGCAGTCAGTAGTCGGCCTTGAGCGGCGTCGAACAGATATCGCTGATGAATGGCTTCCTGTGAGAGTTTGACGTGAAGATGGGAAGACGGATGATGAAATAAGCGCTGCCGTTGGTGGATTTGATAGGGTCGATTGGAGTGTTTGCACAACCTCAGTCCGAAAAGTAATTAAGAATCTCTTCTGCAGCAGGGCCGACAATGGCAACGGGCAGTGCCTCTAGCCAGGGGAGCTCAAAGAAGATGAATGGGAAGAGGACGTGAATGTGGGAAATTGTAAGTGTCGGTAAGAAATTGGCGGTCACCGTCGGCGACGACGACGACGATGATGATGAAGTGATGACCCAAAATAGCGTTTGGAGGTCGACAAGGCGAGCGGGCACGGTGCGTGGTGGGTTCAACGTCTGTCTGCCTGGCTGTGGATCTAATCTGATCGTTTTGGGTTTCTCTGCGTGGGTAGGTAGTCCAGGTTAGGATTAGGTCCTAGGCAGGAGTCGGAAGAGGAAGAACATGGAAGAGGAAAAGAAAACAAAAAGGAGGAGGAAAGATACGGAGAGAGGGATGCGGATCCCGAATTGAAAATGGAGTTTATCAAGGGATGGATAGGGTGAGCGAGGAGAGCAAGGAAAAGAGAGGGCAAGGCGTAGGATGAAGAGGAAAGGGTATGGGATGGAAGTGGCAGTTGGCGACAGCAGAAGCGAAGTGAGTGAAGCGGCGACAGGAAAGAAGGGGTGAGTAAGTGTGGAAGCAAAAGCAAAAGGGCAGGAGCATGAGCATGAGCATACGAGGAACGAATATTACCTCTCCAGCCAGCGTACGGACAAACGGATGGAAGGAGCGAAGGAGGGGTGGGAAGGAGGAAAGAAGGATGGACAACCCATTGTTTTAGGTAGGTAGGTAAGTAGGCAGGTAAGCAATCATAGATAGCATGGGCACAAACGACATCTTGTCATTGTGTCATTGTATGTATGCCTGGCTCAAACCATTAAATGGATGGATGGATGGCATTGCATTACATTGTCCTGGGCGAGCAGCACACCTCTCGGCCCCTCTCTCTTGTTGCTCGTGTAGACGGAAGAACGGTGAACAACAGAACACTCCACGCAAGTACTTACCCGGCGTGTTGACCTGACTCTATAGAGCGGTCACGTCAATGGCTGTGATTGACTCTGACTGGAACAGTAGCTGGGGGCGTAGGTGTGTAGAGTAGAGATGACAAGAGGAGTGGTAGAAAGACGGACGAGTAGATAAAGAATATAACGGGGTTGCCGTACACTACAATGGATAATAGGGTGGGTGTCTATCTGCGCGAGACAAGGTGCTACGCCTCAAGGGGGAAGGTGGCGATTTAGAATGATGAAAAATGGGGAGAAGAAATGATGAATACTGGTTTTGAAAAAGGGAAAAGTAAAGTAGACAAGACAAGCGGATAGCTAGATACAGTGAGTAGTGAATTTGTGCCCGTAGGGTATGAGGGGGGGATGGAAAAGGCTCATTTGGTGGCTACATGTACAATAATACTCAGGCTACGGATATAACCTGCAGTCAGTCAGGTAGACTACCCTACCTAGGTAGGTAGGTAGGTAAAAACGGTAGGCAGGGGCTATCTAGGCTGTACGGATATTTGGGACAGATTGGGTTGGGTTTATCTCGGCGCCTGTGGATACGTATCTCAGTTGCTGGGTGCATCTGTACCTAAGGTGAGGATGCAGACCAAACTTAGAAAGATACGTTCCCCTCGGACAGGACGGCCCTGCTGGGATTGAATGGAGAGACTGGTGGGCGACACGGTACGTATCTCTCTCTTTCTCTCTCTCTCTCTCTCTCTCTCTAAGTTAGGTAGGTACTTTTTTATCCTTTTTTCTTTCTTTCTTTTTGCTTTTCCTTCTCGTGCTGACACTCTGCCTGTAAATGCAAACTGCGCGCCCTGTTTTTAATTGGCGCCATAGATCTCACCTACATTTTACTCCTGGACACCACCCACCACTCGTTGGGGCCCTACGCAAAGTCGGATTATAGTCTGTGGACACATCATCTTCAAAAATGTACGTACACGGCCCCGTACTGCCCCCTCTCGCTCAAATGGCCTACATATACATACAGGACATACCTGTACGTAGTGCATACACACCGACGCTAGGTCTTCCCTCACACAAAGCTATGAGCACAGTGTTTTCTTGACACATCTGACGCGGTAGATTTGTCCCAGATAGCTCAACGCCAGAGATATTCATAGCCTAATTCCAACCCTGGACAGAAGAACCCTACGCTGTTTTGAGTTGTTTCTCCCCTCCCATCCAATGAGTGGACTTTACGTCCGACTGGCTCCAACCGTTGTTGTCATTAGCCTTTATCGACCAAGGAGCTTCATTGGCACTGCTTGTTCGCTGCTCTGCTCCTTGACAAACTGGATTTGAACAAACTCGCATCTGATTCGACTCTCTCAAAGCACCTCCTCATCTGGCCGGCTCAGCCCCGGGTCGAAGGAGCCAAAAACAGCTTTCCTCCTGGCTCTCATGTCACGATCCCTCCCCACCCCCTACTAAACCTCGCCTTAAGGAAGGATGTTAACGCAGAAAAGCGATGTGGGCGGGAGTACAACATTGCGTGCGGCGTTGATTTGCGCAAATGCTTCGTATCACCCTGCGCCCTTCGCCCCACCGATCTAAGGTGCGCCATGGCTAACCCTGCCACTAGAAACCCCTGGTCGCTTACCTCCTTATCTCATCTCACTCATCATACCTCATCACCGCCCGGCTTGACCTCACCTCCCTCACCTTACCTTTACGACAACCGTCGCCGGAAACACGCTACCTGGATTCGCCCTCGTCATAAAACATAAGAAGCCACGCTGGGCAAGCGATCCGTGGCAAATCTATGGCTGTCACACCCCTCTTACTCACTCTCACTCAACCTGCACAGCAACGTATCCATCGTAAGATTCATGCTTCTTACCCTACTATTTATCTGTGGCTTGGCATGCCACCGCATAGAGCACCTCGCTTCGTAGCGGCACAGGTATAATTGATCCCTTATACAGCCTCTAGTCGCTTCGTTTATTGGCTGCTTCCGCCGTCTATTTAGGTAATATTCGCCCGTCGTTCCCACGCGACTCATCACGGACCCTCTTTGTCACACTCTTACCTTACTGGTGCAAAGCATTGGCACTGGGGTGCCATGGAATACCTAGCAGCCAGGGTGCCATAATTGGCAGATTGGCATTCTGTTATTGTCTGGCAAAGATCAGCCTCCACCTTTTCGTCTAGATCTAGTTCCTCGCCTGCGACTTAGTACCATATTCGTACACTTCTGCTGATTTGCTCCACATATCCATGTACAGCGTACACATGGATGCTCGGCAGCTGGCCGTACACAAACTACCTAGTCGCGCCCTCTATCCATGTCGTAAGAGTTTCGTAAGCTGGAATCGTCGATGATTCGCTGCCACGTCCAAGACGGGGATTGTCATGGTTCCGCCGGCTCAACCAAATCAGTCTAAAGATTTTTCACACCTGCCTGTTCGTACCTAGGTAGTATGTGTGTGTGGGGGGGGATCTCATCCTCCCCGCGTGCACACGCGCATGCACGCACCACAATTTGTAGTCAATGTATAAGCACTCATACCAAAGCAAAAAAATTGGTCCATCATTGCCAGCCATGCCTCCACTCATATGAGTAAGGCCGGTCTTTATGGGCATGGGTACCCTCTACTTACTAGCGAGCTCTTATATGCTCGTGCCTGTTTGGTTATTAACTCAGTCTGTACGGATACTACACACGGAACCGGGTGTATCAACTGATACATACTGCGTCTCTTGGCGTCGCACGCATACAAATACCTACACCAACGCAAAGGCTCAACCAACAGAAAGAAAGAAAGAAACAGACCGCCACGCAATGTCTGCAACGCTGGTACACTAGTGACAGCCAGTCGGAAAAGCAAAGTGCTTCCAATGTCCGCCCTCCAATCCTATCCTATGCTGGTCTGTGTGCCTGTGCAGTCACCTTATTCCTGCCATTATACGGAGTACTGTCAAACTGTACTCTGTCTTTAGCGCACCGACATCCATGTCCTCCCCCCCCCCCCCCCCCCCCCCCTTTCCATTACGATATGGCACCATCCAATCTCTCCTACGCCCAATGACTAAAACTCTAGATTGACAGGTTGTGTCACCAATAAATTTACGTTGCCTCCCCATATCCTTTGGCGCCCCTTCACACTGTGTACCCTGTTGATTTCCCCGCGGCTCTATGCCTAACCTAGTCATATTAAACTGAAATAGCAGCAAGTTCTGTGCAGAGTCTCTCCACCCCCGAATCATCACGGATGCGTTTGTTATAATGATTGTGTATTAATAACTACGTTATGTTCTTCCAACCCGAATACGCTCTACTGGCGGGTAGGCCGATGAATTCATGTTCCCGTTTCATTTCATTACTCGTGGAATCAACGACGGTATTGCTCTGTATCAACCGACTACCTAACGGGCGCCGCTGATTCTTCAGAAACCGGGTGTCCGTGTCATAAAACTTGGAAACAGGATGCATTTTTACCCGACGTTAGGCTTGGTGGCATAGTCACGATGCAAGGCCATATCACCCTGCATTCCCCTATGTCAGAGCGCGGAATGGAAGGTCTTACCAGAACACACCCATGCAAATACTTGATTAGGTATGGCTACTGAGGTACGTACCCAAGATGGCCAATCTCAAAGTCAAACAGGTACACGATAATACCCTAAAACGGTCGGATGATATGGCTATTATCTACTCCGTACTCCGTATTGTGTACTCTTTACCTATTCGAGAGTGGGGTCCGGCACAGCCGGCGTCTCCCACCTGAGGACTAAGTTAACCGAGACCCTCGTAAAGAAATCAGCCCCTTCAATATCGGCTTAACATAATAAAACGGGGCACAGCTGTCTGAGACGAATCATGACGAGACCGAATATTTCCCGTACCCTGCCACTGAGACAGGGCCTTTTCGTTGTATCCGTAGAAAGACAAGTATGCTTTCTGTGCATTGGCATTCTTCTCTAACACCCTGTAATTTCCACTGCTTAGGTCTTCTTGTGCACCTCGTCGTCCGTAGCTCTTACTCATGCTTGGTTTCTTGCTAAGGATGCGTGTCTTGATGGTGGCAGCATCATTTTCCTCTAACAAACTTATCCTCATTGAGTGCGTCCTCACCGCATTGTCACCCAATCCTTCCTTCTTGGCCCTGCGGTAGTCCAACCATAGACCAAGCCTCACGAGCACTATCCTCCATTTGCGCCCAGTCCCCGACCGCCACGCATGTGACAGGTATAGCCCGCCACACACTCGCATTTGTGTCTACTCATGTGCCCACCTTTTCTATAATGTAACCTTTGGGCCGTGCCAACCGCCTAGCTCAGTCTGTACAGACACCTACCGGTACTATTGTTTGCTCGAAACGATAGGCTATCCGACTCGCCGCGCTTGCATTCATTACACCAGCAGCCACCACCACAATGTTGACCTATCAAGTTGCAACGCTTTCATGACAATTCTGACCATGGATGGGTCAGTAAACCTCGTGCTATCAAGATTTGCGATGTCATACATATGCAACTTCACATCTGAGACGGATAGAGTGTTTGAAGATTTTTGTGTGGCATCTGATGTTGGAACGGAATATCGACGCGCGAACCCGGATTTAGATTGAGAAGTTTTGGAACATATTGCTTCTGGCATGCTTGCCCATAACTCCAGTGAATATCAAGTCCTCCTTGAGTTCTTCATGAACCCTTTAGCAGAAGTTGCGACAGTTTTTCGCTAAAAGGGAAGCTAACTGGAGATACACGACGTACGTGAGCTTCCTAGAGCATCATTTCTGAATGTCTTCGAAAGCCGCGTATCTCTGGGCACAGCGGAGCTTACCAATCAATCCTTCGCTCCCTGTCTCACTAGCCGCAGATCACCAATACCCATTTCGCATGGTCCAACCGACAAGCGGGTACAAGGCCAAGCTCAACTAGGCAACCAAGTCTAAAGGCTGACTCAGACAATCATCAGCATACTGGATACTGACTTGTGCTTCTTGTGGACAAGCCCACATTTTCGTAAGCGCTGTATTCGTACGAATAACTTTGACTGCTACCAAATACTTCCTTGAACACCGGGTACGTGTATACGCTGACTTTGCCTTTTCTCTGTATAAGCTTTGCTGTGGTGCGTACAGCAATAAATCTCCATTTCCTTTAATTTTGTCTTTCTCCCGCTTTCTAGTATCTTTTAACTTGTGTCAGTGTGTTAATTCTCCAACGTCAAACGTAGCCCCTACCCTCTTTGCTTGAGCCCCAACCCTGTCTAGTATTACTCGGTTTCGGTTTCCAAGGAAGAGGCATTGCATAACATAAAGGACTGCGCTCTAGCTTCAAGCTGTATGAGCTTGTCGTACTTGGACATTGCTCATTGGGAAAACTTTCCTGATTCGTTCGTTTCGAGACTACGAAACTTTGCGCCCAGGATGTCTTTACTTTTCGAAAAGTGCACCATATCCACTCAGCCTATGAAATCGTCTCGGGAATGCCATGGGACTAGGGGAATTGAGAACAAATCTTTCTTCTCCTCCAGTCATCCCAAGTTTTTCCTTCTCGGATCCTAGTGTATGAATAGTTTGGTCAAGGAGTACAGATAGAATAGTAATAGTAGCGAGTACCTTTGGCAAATTTTGATTTAATTTTGGGATGGCGCCGTTACTTTGTGGTATAGCAGACACCATGTTAAAGATTTCTTTTACCCGCTTGAAGGTAAAGAACAAACATATCAGCAGCTAGGTTTATTCACTTCTCGCAAAAAGCACAACTATAACCTCAGGCTAAATCAGTACAAAACTTCGTTTCAGGGAAGGCTACTCGCGAGGTCATGTTTATCATCCTAGACCTAGTAGACGCTCATCTTAAACTAGCCCTGAACAACGCACGAAATGAAGCGAAACAATGTCACCTAACATCTTCGGTTACAAATCTTCGGCAACTTCGTTTGCTTATGTGGATGGGCTAGTCTGAGTTCAATATCTCAGATGCAGTATTAAACTTGTGGTAGCTTTTAACTTTAGCTTTTGGCATGAAACACCGTCGTTAGATAACATCTATGAACAATGAAGTTATCCTACTAGAGTAGACCCTGGGCCCATAATCCTCTAAAAGCAATAGCTTGATTGAAAAACATGACTCAATGTACACTCATTTCTTTTGACAGGTGACCCTAGCTCCGCCGACCTGGCCTCCTGCAAAGACTGCATCTACAGCATCGTAGAATGCTGTCAGATCAGCATCTAGAGAAGGATCCTTTTTGTATTCTCCAGCACGACGATGAACAAACTCGGTCCAGGTGGTTGACATGTCCACCCAGTTGGTAATCTCAAAGCCGGCTGCCTCAAGCTCTTGCATATAGTGGCTCTTGTCCGGCAAATAGGGACATGAGACCGAACCTCTGAGAGTCTCAAGATTGTTGCGATCGAGAGGCGCCCGCGCAAAGAAATCTTCAATGTATAACTTCCCGCCCGGCTCCAGGACATCGTAAGCTTTCTTGAAAAGGACCACTCGCTCTGGAATGTGCAGGACGCAGAGGAAAGAGACGATATGGTTTACTGGTGCACCCATGAGGCTGGGGTCAAGCTCAAGGAAGTTGCCGTTGAATGATATTGCCCTGTCACCGGCTCCGGATCTCTTGTTGATAGTTTGCGCAATCTCGTGAATGTCCTTTTGCAATTCAATCCCGGTAGTTGCAACACCGTAATGTCGATAAAGATATCTGCCTGTTCCACCGAAGCCGGACCCGATATCGAGGACCCTCTCGCCGGCTTTGAGTCCCAGCTCTTTGGCAGCGTTATCAATTGCTGCATCGCCCAGGTAGTGCATGCAGTCAAAAGATTTTGTGTCATCCGCTGTCCATTCTGGCTTGTTTTTCAAACCTTCAAGTGTGCTGTGAACTCGACTCAGTTTATAGAGGTTCATGTCCGGGACCTCGGACGCGGCGTCGCGGGCTGAAGGCATGATGAAAAGGGGATAGTTACGAGATGTCCGGCGACCTCGTTTTCAGGTTTACGTGGCTTATTGAAGTCAGGCAGTGGATTTGACAAAAAAAAAATTCAAACTTTCCACCCCAAGAGTCTTGGACCGTTCGCTTCAAGGGTGCGAAACCAACTTGAAGTTGCAAACATCTACAGGAGAAGTCCAGCTTACTACTGTCTTTTTGTAATGCTCCGACGAACTCCTCCGTTGGAGCTGAGGGGATGCGTCCACTCCCTTACCGCCGTTTTCTCCACCAGTAAACGCCGTCGACGTCACACCTTTTTGGTTGAGGTACCGCAGGTGGCACGTTCCACCCGGAAATAGCGTTCCGTGATGAGTCGTCTGCAGGTCACAAAACTTGAAAGGAATATGAGACACTGGGGTTACGGTCTTATGCCCCCCTGACGCAGTGAGACCATGGTTATCGCGCTCAACTCGGTTCTTACTGGTTGCGCACCATGTTTTGTTGTGAGGCTGCATAAGTGGGTGTTATCGCAAGCTCCAACTTGTCAATCACGACACCTGGAGATAAAGCGCGCATGCAAACAATACTAGATAGCTTGTAAAACTCATTGATACGCTGACACAGGAATGGGGAGAGATAAGTAGTAAGCCGGTTTGCAAGTATTGCAGTTATGTGAGTTTCTGTGTGTGAAAGAGTTCCACTACCCGCTGATCCATGGATCGCATTCTCTGTCGCTTACCGCAGCTCGGGTGAATTTACATCATCGAGGAATGCAAAAGTCCATTCATCTGGGTGCAGACACAGAAGGGCACGAGTTGAGTATACCAGCTGACTTGGTCTATTGGTGGAGATCACTGGAAAGTCGATAGGTCAGCTGGCTAAGTCAATTCAAAGTGGTAGAAGTCACTGTAGTGTGAAAAGAAATGGCAATTCAGTTTGAGCAAGAGACCTATCTTTACGTCTCTAAACAACTGAATAGGTCTTACTGACGAGACTGTCTTAGTCCAGATTACGCCCGAAAACTCGTAGGGTGGATGGGTATTTAAGCCAGCGATGCCGTTACGCTAAATTCGAGGACTACAAACGAGAACCAGGTAGCTATGTTCCCAAAGTCTGCATCTGTTATGCCCATTACAAAGCTACACATAGTCATTACAATGTTCGATGTATAATTCTTGCTTCAATTTGTATCAACCACAAAACATTAGACGATGAACAACTGTGCAAACATAATCGCTCACTGGTCGACTCTTCCACGGGCTCTCTGAATAGAATCCGCGTTGCTCTTATGCACCTCCTCATACTGACTGAAGTAAATCAAGTCGCCACTGGCCACATCAGCAGCAACAACTTGAGAAAGAGGCTGCGTCCAAGCGGCTGGTTGGGGCACGTCTTCTGTCATAGCGTCGATATATCTTAACGTGGCGTTAATAAATGTTGCGTTGTAACCACCGGTAGCAATTCGGTTAGGTTCACCATGAGCCGGTAGTATCTTCGAGATTGGAAAGCTCGCCATGCGCTGGAGCTCTTTTTGATGTGTGGATAGACTCTTGGCATCAGAGATAAAGGTTGCTGTATCTTCAAGAGTATCGCCAGCGAACAACAGCTGCTTTGATGGAATCCACAACACTGTTCCATCAGGAGTATGAATCTGAAAATTGTGGATCTCAACGCTCAAGTTTCCAACCTGCATAGCCTTCATGCCAGTGTAGATATCGGCTGGAGGTACTGCATGAATAGGAGGGTCGTCCGCAGCAAGACTCTGCGCCCTACTCTCCACTACCTGCGCTGTCACGTCGTTGCCCACGATAGTTGCGCCGCCCTTCGCGAATACTTCTGTCCCAGCAATGTGATCTTTGTGGAAGTGGCTAATCACGACAGACATTTTTGCAACTCCTTGGCTCTGGACATGACGCATCACAGCCTCAGCGTGGTCTGATGTGATGTGGGAGTCAAAGATTATTGCCTCGTTTCCATCAATTATGGAGTATGTCGATACTCCAAGAGTGAAAGCCCCATCGTCAAGCCAGTTGGGTTGATCTGAGTGAAACCTCTCTCCAGTACGGCCATCATAGTAGGCAAATATGCCTGGGTAGGGGTTAAAGATTCGAAAACTTTGCAACGGATTTCCGCCTCTGGCTCTGCGAACAACACTAATTCATGTCAACACAATTCTCGAGTAGTTTAATGGGATTTATGTTGTTACATACCCAACAAGAGTCTCGCTATGGCTGGTCATATGCCGGCCGGATAGTCCACAAGCACCAACAAGTGCACAGTAACCAAGAATTATGGGCTTTCGTCCGTTAGACAATAGCTTCTTTGACTTAATAGTAGCTCACTCACGAGAAACATTCTGATTCTGTTGGTCACACCAGGGATATGGTGATATGGTTAACCGTACGTATCGGTGGCAATTGACGAATAATCGGGGTAACTGTGGTCTCTATTATGCGTGAAGAAAAGAAGGATAACTATCGTGGGTTGGTTAGTTGAATAACCAACTTAATGCCGCAAATCCTCGGTGGATCCGTGGCCAATTATCCGAGAATTCGCCGGCAATGAGCTATCGGGGTTAACCCGATAACTCCGATATTTATCCGCGATGGTCAACATCGCAACAGATTCGCTTATCTGAAGTAGCTTTAAAAACCCCGCCTAGCACGATCTGAAGCCCAAGTCGTGCATCTATATAAGTAACACAGTTTTCTCGAACTGTGTGCAGTGGCTTGTTTTGACGCAGGTAGTGGCAAGATCGATTAACTACTTTATATGGAACTCCACGCCAACGTCGAAATCCAAATCACTCTCCACCCTTGATTTGAGAGCTTGGAATGTGCAGGCGAGTGAAACACCCCGAAACATTGATCGGCGTAACGAGGAGGGGTGTTTCGTCTGATGATTTTACTAACATCACTAAGAGCTCTAACTCAAAAGGGGGGAATGTCTCTGAAAGTTAAATCTGATAGGCTGACAAAAAGCTGCATTGGCTTGCTGCACAAATACTACTCGACTACCCATCGATTGCTCAGAACGAACCAGGTTTCGCTGTGAAGAACAGGAGTAGATGGGGCTTTTGATGCTTGTAGAGCTCTCAAAGCTCTTTTGGCTAACTCGGCTATCAAAAAGGACTTCTGCTAGCGATATAATTGGGCCTACTTGTCTCAGGCGCCATGTGTCATTCTATCCATACCGCCACCTTGATGTTAAACTAGGATGCATGGATGAACCTTGCTCAGATGGCCGCATCTTTACTCATGAAAGCATAAACCAATATTTCCATAACGAGGGAACTAACCAGAAACAAAGTAAGTATGATCCGAATGGCCAGCTATCGACAGAAGTGGACTAGAATTTCTTTATGTCAAGACGTGGATAAATCTGGCTCGGAATTACCATTTGAGTCTCTTCCACCTCCGCCGAGTTGATATATAACTCGATTGCCGCCCTCAGAGTCGCCAGGCATCTGGAAAGGTGCAGCGTCCGAATTCAAACGCCTTTCGCTATTTCTTACGGCTGTAAATCTCTGGTAGAAGGGCGGTGTGTTGCTTGAACTCGTATTTCGGCAGACTTGAGCATATGATCAACGTTGAGTATGCATAGCTCTAGTTCTGGGTCATGGCTGGAATTGGTATGCTCTCTTTCTCCAAGAATGAACGAAGCTTTTTACAGATCTATGGGCCCATAAACCATGTCTACAGTCACCGCTAGTTCTCCCCTCACCGTTTCATCGAGTCGAATATGCGATGTGAGCGGACTTACCTGACCCTCCAAGCTCTCAAGCGGCTTTGAATACCAACTTCGATCCAGGCCCTCCTCGGTCGGACGCCCCGAGTTGCTCGAGTAATAGCTTCCAACGAACTGTCCTTCTTTTGATAGCTGAAATCTCTAACAACCGCGTTTTTGAATTGCATTTCTTCTTGGACGAATGTTACCGAAAAAGGTTACACTTACCCGGGCCGGACACAGGACACCTATATACGTCCTGGATTGTCTCCGCCTCCTTTGTCCTTCGTAGTTCATACCCAGCGTCAGTTCTTCGAGTTTTGAAAGCTTGTGAACCATACATACTATTGTATAGTTCGTCTTTTACAACATGTTTGTTGCCTAGGAACTTATGGGTCTTCAACACCGCGGTATCATACCCTTGTATTTTTCTTTCCAGAGCGAATTCGATAACTGGCACGACAGAAACAGAACAGAATAATCGTTCTCATTAAAGGGTGGAGTGACGTCCAAGGCTAGGGTCAAATGCGGCAAAGTCAAGGAGGTGGTTGGACAGCTTGTAGTCAAGAAGTCTATTCACTGCCCAATTGAGAGGTGTTAGAAACAACAAGATTCGCCGGCTTCCCTGTACTGCAGGCTTTTTATGCCACATCAAGTCCAATACGACACACTCGCTAATTTCTCGATTAATGGATCTGTTATGCAATGTTCTACCAGCTCAGCATCGGGACACCATGTGCTTGTTGCCAAGATACTATAAACTTTTTGAAGACAAAGTCAATAACACCTAAACAATCACAATAACACCTAAACAATCACAATCGGCTACTGTACTATTAGGTTACGAATCTTGGAAAGAAATCCTCTGGTTCTTGAATCATCATGTAGGGCAAGAGGACAACGTTCCGCCATACCTATCTCGGTATAAGCCACGTGTCTCAAGGGGACAGTTACCGGGAGAATAACAATGTTGGGAAAGAATCCCATAGCATTGACAACTAAGCTTAATTCACAAGTATGCTTGAGAGTTCTTTCTGGCATTTATGAGAGTGGGAAAGAGCGCGTCGAAACTGAAATGGCCAATTCATTCGTGTGGAGTGAACATATGGATGTTGACTCCGAATTCTATGCTAAATATCATCATATTTGGAAAGGACTAAGAGCCCTTCGTCGCCTTCGTTCAATTGCACATTGAAAGACTTCGCGGCGTTTTGCTGCTCCCTCAACCCTCCCAAGTCTTCTAATCTTTCCCGTGCACTTCTGTCCAGACCATGGACCAGGGTTGCTAACATGCTGCTTTTCCATAGCTTTGCCTTGTGACTGTATGTCTGGTAGATTGCCCCGCTTAAAAAGATAATCGTAAGTAAAATGGTGAGAAGAGGGACCGTGAGGAAGCCCCATTCGACGTGAATGTAGCTCTCGACGGTGTGTGCTATGCCAGTGACATTGGTGCCGTTGAAGCTTCGAAAACTGATTGTTACGCTAGTCGCAAGATCGTTCATCAGCATATCGATACCGGCGGGGTATTCGTAGTAGTTCCAATAGAAAGCTTGCACGATGTCTGTGTCAAAAAATGTTTCACCGCTGGATATACCGACAGTGAGATTCGCAATGACATTGTCTGGCGTGGAGATGGTTTTGCTGATCACTTCTTGATTCCTTGAAGCCGACCCCGTACGGAACAGGTCTGAAAACCACGACCTCATGCCCATCATAACCTTTATATGAATTGGGTAAAGATATTCGCTGCTGTCTCCTAGAATATAGATAGGTTCGAGGGATTCCTGGGTTGCTGTAGCTACTGTATCGTTCGTTCTTATGTGGAGTATTGTTTCCTTGAGTTCTCCGTTAACGATCGAGGAGCTGACGGTTTGGACGCAAGCTTGGAGGGTACACTGTCGAGCCCATGGTGCGAGATCGCCAGCAACTCCTTCTTGATTCTCGGTTCCCATGAATACAAGCTTCATGATCGTTGAGTAGGACATGTCGCCGAGGCCCCGAGGAAAAATGGGGGTCATGCTGAAAACCTCGGCGTGTGTTTTGAGCTTGGCACCAAGAGGTACAGACCAGCCGCATTCTGTCAAGTTGCCTTCGGGCATAGAACCATCTTCGCAAGTTCGAGTCATGAACTCAGTAATGTCGACACAAGAATTGCAAACACCAAGAGTCTCGAAGGGTTCCCATGTGCAGTTTCCCGTTTGACAATTGACGGGGAGACTTAACCAAGGCTTGCCATTCTCAGCAAAGAGCCCGTTATATACGGCAGCTTTGAAGGGGAGAATTGGGATGAAGCCTTCTGATGCACTTTGACTACTCAAGGCGACCAAATATTGCGAAGAGCGAATATTCGTAGCTCCTTCGGTGGAGTTGGTAGTGCGGGCGTGGAAAGTTGCGATTTGCTGGGCGAATGGATTGAAGGCCAGCGTTAGAATGACAACGAAGGCACCGAAAGAGCCGAGAAGACTATGGACAATTCGAGGTTAGATACAGAATTTGGAAATTTTTGGATGTTCTATTAACTCACCCCCCCCTGAGTTTGATAAGCATCATTAAAGCTCCCCATGTACCTCGACTGGCATCATCAAATATCTCCATGTCGGATAGAGGCCTACGGCGAATGAAGTGTATCCACTTCAACTGGCTGATGCCACTGGAAAGAACAACGGCCATGGTTGCAGTAGCTACGGTAGCCAACAAAGCAATGACAGCGTTGATAGTGATTTGGAAATGCCATGACGCCAATGGCTTGCCGTCATATGCCCCGAGAACACCAATGATTGCAGTTGTGGCTAGAATAGCAACAACCAGACTAACAACCTCGAACATCCAGGACCCTGATGGAGAGATGTGCTTTACTTTGACGTGTGTTTTCTCCGACATTCTACTCCAACGGGAGAGAACAGAGCGCCTTGACTCGCCGTTACTGCTCAAAGCAGGCTCACTTAGTGGAACATCATCAACGGAGACAAAAGTGGGCTGGTATGCCTTGTAAGATCCTAAATTCTGTCCTGTTTCGGGCTCTTGGATGAACGGGCTGGTGGGTTGTCTGACGTATATAGTGTCGTCCGAGCCTGTGCTTGCATTGTGCGTGTGTTGCCTGTACGACATGTTGCCAATTTCGGATTCAAGTCGCAGCTTTGCCAGGCTCAGTGCATGAAGAATCGAAAATGAAGCGATAAAGAAAGTCAGCAACAGGAGAGTGACATGGCGACAGCCGGGTTGAGGCCGGAGCCTCAAATAGTAGCGACATGCTGAGGAAGCATGACAGGTCTTGGAGCCTGCCCGGGCATCCATCCATCATGCTTCTGGAGCTAGTACATAGTGCTTACATTTAAGTGCATGGTGCATACCACCCATGGAGTTCTGGAGAACTGCGAGACAAAATGTTGTATTATTGGGCTCGGTTGGTGCTAACATGAGCCGACAATGCTCTCAATTGGCTCTCGACCATGTCTGAAGGCGCGAGATAGCGGGGTCTCAGATCAAAAGGTCAATCCTTACACAAGATTAGCCATGATTGGGCATCCTATCCTCGCTGTGGGTGTTGGCAAGTGGCAATGTTATCCATCCGTCATTGTCCGTTCCTTTACGGTACCCTACTCACTGGCTTGCTTTTACGAAGACCCAGATCCGTAGCGGTTTGCACTCGATGTAGATCGCAAGCTTATTTTAGGCTCGCCTTGTGCTGCAATATGTGACACCGAGAAAGAAACCACGCCCGGCAACTGCAAGACGCGACCAATACACGGCATTCCCATAAAGCGAAGCGGCACAGCCGTGCGATCAGAAATCGTCTCTGGAGCCTTCATGCGCAGGTTTTAGCCCGCTGCCTTCTCCGAAGCCGAAGAAGAAGAAGAAGAAGAAGAAGAAGAAGAAAAAGCTCATAGGGCTGCGAATCGGGCAGGTTGTGATGCCCGTTGTATTCAGCTGGCCACTCTTCGTCAAGTCATTGGAGCGTCCCCCTCCTTTCTTTCCCTTTGCATCGACGATACGATTATCCCGTACCCTTAAGCAAAAATTGCCACCGCTGCAACAACACCGGTAATGAGAGCGGTGTGAAAAGCAGGCTGTCGGCAGCTGTAGGATGCCGCTCCATTCGACGATCCGGTGGCGGCAGCGTATCCCAGCGCGCTGTAAACGCTAGCCGCCTGGTCATCGCTGACGGTTGCTGAGCAGGGCTGGGCATCGTGCGTGACGGATGCGGTCACCCCGCAAACGCTGGTGGCCTCAGAGTTGTAGGTGGTTGTGGAGGCATAGCTCATGCTGCCGATAGCTGTCGGGCAGGTTTTGGTGAAAGTCGGCTCCTTTCCGCTGCTCTCGACAACGAAATCGAAGCTGCCGTTGGCGATGCGAGGGTTGAGGTTGTACTCGCTGTAATCGGGCTGCTCGGTGAATTCGCATTGAGCACCCATGCCAAAGACCCAGGCAAAGGTGTAGTCGCCAGCAGCGAGATGGCCGGTCTTTCCAACCTCTAGATGCGGGCCATTGCCAAATGTGCTTTCGTTGCCGATGGAGGCGCCCATCACGCCGTGGGCTGCGGTACGTAGGTACGAGTTCTTGTTCCTGGAGTAAATATCCCAAACGAAGTTGTAGCCATACTTGTAGGCGACGTTGGGGTTCTGAACATTCAGAAGGACAGGGTAGCCGTTGCTGGTTTCGCCGTACTTTCCATCTTTACGAGGGAAGACAAGATCAAGCTCTATGGCGTCTGCAGGTAACTGGGCGTTCGCAAGTTGGAGGCATGTAGCCAGCAGACTGGCCCCAAGGAGGTAGATGCGGTCAGATAGCATGGTTGATGCCGTGTTTGTGAAAGATTGTAACGTTGAAGGTGTTCTCGATCGGCGGGATCAGCAATCAACTAAGGCTGTGCAAAAGAATGTAATGTGGTTTCGTTTCTGCCCCCAAAACACCGGGATCCAGAGGACATCGTGTGGAGAGCGGGATCTTTAAAAGACATGGCAATGTGGATGCACTCTGTGAAATTTGGCATGGGGCCCGTCAGGATCAAGCCTAATTTCCGATTATGAGTCGGGCTCACAGGGTCTTTTGCTGTATCCCAAACGTCGCTAACCATTCCCCCATGCATTGGTCCCTGTCATTTCGGTCAGGTTTTGACAGCGGACCGAAAGGTGAAAAAACAAAACCAAAAAAAAAAAAACCGTGCTATCTCAGTTTCTTGAATAGGCCCTATGATATCAGGCTTTGGGCTAACCTGTCACCCTCGATTGGACCCCTCGATATCCACAATTTGACCCTTCATTCTTGCTCCTCCTTTCGTAGCTTCTTTTCATCATGCCCCCGGCTCTAATCTCATAGGCATATAATTTGAAAATTTACTGAATCTCAGCAAAGTGGCGGCCCTTCATTTCGGGGAAATATAAGTACAGCCAGTCGCAGCTGGGCGACGACGAGCCAAAGAGAATGAAGCAAATCTTGCCTCCCAAATAGGCCTGGTCCGTGTCGAATAGGTATGCCAGCACGTGCAATACCAGGCAGGATGCGGTCGTTTAGAGCATTAGGCTGATGCGGTAGGTTTTTCTTTTCTTTTCTTTTCTTTTTCTTTGTTCTTTTTGCCAGAGTTGAACACTAGGTTTTTCACCCAGTCAGCAAGGCATGCCCCTGTTATGCAACACTTCTCATCTACGCGTTCGATGATTCCGGGGCCCACAACTCCGGGCCGAATCTGGCGGTCATTGCCATCCATGACTCCTCCCTACCCAAACAACCGGTCCAGCCAGCGTCGCCAGCTACTCGATGAGCTTTATTTTGAGTGTCTCGCCCTAGACGAGTACGATCCCATCCCTGTCAGAGCTTCCCCATTCAAAACTCAGCTGTCTTGTAAGGTCATCATGTATAAGTAAAGCCTCGCGCTTGAGATCTTCTGGGGGATAAGCTGCCAGCTTCGACGGCATCAAGTTGGTCCTGGTGGCATCACTATTGGATGATTTAATGGCGGCACCAACACCGGTAACAATGGAAAGCAGGGCAAGGCCAAAAGTTACCTCATGGCATGGAACAAAAGCCATGACGGCAGTCTGCCTAGCCATCTCAATGGTACCACTAGTCAGCGACCCGAAAACTTGGCACATGATGACCAGGCCAAGGCTGATCCCCGGCAAACGAAACTTGATCATCAGTCCGGCGAATGAGATTCGTAAAGGGAACATAAACAGGCCGAGCCATTTGTATCAGATGGCGTATCGCATGATAACAGCTAACTGATAACAACGCGTTCTCACAACGGCGCTAGAGAATAACAACTGGCATTCCGGGGACAACCCAAGCGTAGGGAACTGTTGCAAGGAGACTAATGCAGACATTAATTCTACTCTAAACACGTTATAACTGTCATGAAGCAGTGCTGCCTAGGGGGCAAGTCACAGAGTTGAAAGTGGCTTGTTACTTCTAAATACCGCCTCTTGTGGGGGGTCGCGGAGTGAAGTGGGTACCCCGGAGCAGGGTCGTTCGGGAAGGCAGTGTTGTGCGGCAGTATCGAGGCCTGGCAAAGCCATATGGCTTTGTGAGAATCAATAACACCCAGCCCAACTGCATTTTGCCCCATCGACTCGCCAGACACGATCAGGAATACAGCCGTCTCTCAGTCTAATGATAACCAGAGGCGACCTGATTGGCGAGCCAACCGGGCCTTGATAAGTTGGCGTTCAGCGTTGGCCGTTGGCCTAAGTATCTCAGGTGCCATTGGACCTCATTTTCCGCAAGAGTAGGGTAATATTGAACTTGAAAGGTACGCTTATGAGGGGCAATGTAGCGACCGTTGGAGATAGAACCTATCAGCCTGGCTGAGCCGGCTGCTTGACAGCATCAAGAAGACTGCTGCAGGCTTTAGCCCAAGCAATAGGTCTTATAGAGGCCTCGGGCGCGTAGGACATGGGATCCTAAGGGCCTAGTTGGATAGCTAGGCGCGGCTGACAGGCACTTGGATGCCTAGTTAGACACGTAATACATTCAATATACACACAATTGGCCTCACTATCACACCCGTGAATCTGACAAAACAAATGCAGTAAAATGGGGTTGTGTCATGTACTTGTTCAAGTGCGGAGTATAATTCACAGTCAAAGACAAGGGCGAGTGGAATATATTAGCCGACAACAGCCCCGAGTTCTTCAATGAATGCCTTGAGGGCAGTCTGCAGAAGATGGGCGTCGATTACGTCGATCTCTACTACGTCCACCGTCTCGACCCCAAGATGCCTGTCGAGAAGACTATGGAGCTAATGACCGGGGCAAAGAAGTAAGCTAGGGGCTCTAACGTCCTATTGAAGATAGGTACTGATACCTCTATATTAGGGATGGAAAAATCAAAGCCATCGGCATTTCCAAATGAGCTTCCAGCAGCATCCGAAGGGCCTATACCGTCGCGCCCGTCGACGCCGTCCAGGTCGAGTACAACCCCTTCCAACTGGACATCGAGAATGAGACAGGCACGAACCTGTTATCCGCCTGCCGTGAATTTGGCATCACAGTCTTTGCCTACGCGCCGCTGGGTCGCGGCTTTTTGACGGGTCAGATCAAGAGCACCGACGACTTTGCGCCCGACGATTCGCTTCAGCCCTGCAAACTTTGCTAAGAATCCAGTGCTTGTTAACCGTTTTAAGGCCCTCGCAGATAAGAAGGGCTGCACGCCGGGCCAGCTGGCGCTAGCGTGGTTGTCGGCGCAGGGCGAGGACATCATGCCGATCCCCGGCACGAAGAAGCTCAAGTATATGGTGGAGAACGTCGGGGCCCTCAAGGTGCATCTCTCCAAGGTGGAGGTCCAGGAGATCAGGGACAAAGTCGAGAAGGCCGAGGTCGTGGGTAAACGTAACCCGCTGGGTATGTTCACCGAGTATTCGGTGACTGTTGAACTTTGAGACGTCCTTGCGAGCTAAATCCATCGAAGCTGGCCTGGCGGATAGAAGAGTGGACCCTCTAGTGGTGACATATCTCTAATCTCAAGAATTTGTTCAAAACCTCTAGATCAGTTGGTGCTGGAGCGGATATTTGAGGGTCGTGTCGTTCCTATTACTCGATTCACGTGTTGTTCAGGTTGTCTGCTGCTCTTCCTTGAGCCGGCCAGTAGCGAGCGCATATTCAGTCATCGTTTGAACTGCTGCTATGTCTGGTGTTCAGTCATTTGTGTCTGCGTTCGATTTTCCCTTGGATACAGAGCCAAGTTCTACGTCTTGAAAACAAATGCATCCATTTGAAGCCCCTTTGCTCCAAAGCAACTCAGAAAGCTCAACCATTTGCCTTAAGTTCGTCTTTTCCTTCTTGAACGATAATGCTGACTAATAAGTATATCATCATTTGTTAACTAAGCATGCCATGTATACCAAGATAAGCTCATCAAAGTTATTTGTCAATTGCTTATCAACCCTTATCCATAACTCAACTACCCTATAACTAGATATCCCCTACCTTTAGACATCTGAAAATCCCCTCCTTTATTAACACTACTACCTTTTTTAAACTATTATAACATTATCTATTTACATCTAAACAATATAATTTTTTTAGGATACCTTCTTTAACCTATAATAAAGTAATATACTAAAGATAAGCTCTAATAGGCCTTTAATAATATAGTAGATAGTTACTTTATTTACTATACTACTTAGAAATAGGCTATACTATACTAAACACTTTAATACTAATTCTATAGGTAGTAAAGTAAAAATACTACTTATAACTATATATAGTAATTATCCTAAGCCTAAAAGGATTATCTAGCTAGATAAGTATAAACCTAGTATACCCTAGGTAATAGACCTACTTATTAATAACTAAAGGGCCTAGTAGAGTATATACTAGGTAATACCTATAATACTTATTAACCTTTAGGTAAAAAATAAATATAGTAATTCCTATAGTAAAACCTATTAATTAAGACTTATTAATCTAGAGTAATTAATACTTAGTAATAAAAGGCCTATTCTTCTAAGGTTATCTAGAGGTTTTTTTAGCTTTTAACTAGTATCTTTACTATCTAAAGAATCTATTTATTTAACTAATAAAATATAGATAAGACTAGTATTATAGAGAGTAAAGGATCTAATAGGCTAATACTAGGCTTTATAGTATTATAGTATATTTAAAAAAAGTAGCTAGGATCCTAGGTATAGATCTTTATTATTAAGTATATAACTACTAATAAGAGGTCCTTATACCTACTAGTTATATATAAAAGTAAATTAGTCTAGGCCTAGTAGTTCTTATTTAACTTATCTAAATATAAAAGATAGTACTTTATATATATAAATAATAGCTAGATAACTAAGAAAACTACTTTTAAGTAACTAAAGAAGGTCTTTATCTTAAGTATTATACTTAGTAAGCTAAAAGTAGTTAGACTACTAGTTCTAGATAAGTATTATAGCTATATATTAATAGACTTTATATAAGAATACTTCTAAAATAATATATATTTATTATATTTACTATTATACTTCTCTATTATCCTTTAGCTATTTAATATAGCCTTTCTACTAGCTATTATAGATCTAATAGGAGGAGTAAGGCTATAATAGGTAATATAAAGTAACGTAGTACAAAGGTAAAGTGTAATAGTAAAGCAGTAAAACAAGGCAAGTAATAACAAAGAGCTAAATAAATAATATAGGACAAAAGTGTTAAAGATAAATAGGCAAGACAAACTAAGCGTAGGTTAAGCATTATATAACACTAAATAAGCAGGGTGTATAACGCAAGTACATAAGGCACACAAGAGGATTATATACTTAGAGGGCGCACAGAAGTAAAGTAAGCGTACACACACTAGGAATACCTAAGGGGCAAAAGAAAAAAGAAAAAAAGAAGTAGCTTTTAGCTTTAGTAATACTATATACCTACCTTTACACTTATAGCATGTTTACTTATTACCCTAGTTACCTATTATTATTTAATAATCTAAAAGCTTTACCTAGATAACTAGCCTAATAAGTAATATACCTATAAATACCTATTATATAACCTAAGAGGTAGCTATACCTAAGTATAGTAGTAGTAGCGCCTAAGCTATAACTAACTTAACTAGTTATTTTTTACCTTCTTTACTTATAGAAGAGAGTACCTTAAGAAGCTATAGCTTATCCTATAGACTTACTATATTAGTAAAGGAAAAGTAATAACTAAAGGAGAAGCTTAAGGTTACCTATAGGGAGACTTAAATTTATTATTAGCATAAAAAGCTCTTATAGCTCTAAAGCAGTAGTTATACTCTTAACACTAGAGCTAACTATATAATAAGTATAAATAATAAGCTATTACCCTAAGACTAAAGTAGGGCTTAAGATAGCCTAGTAATCCTCCTAAGCACTAAACTAGATAATAGTTTACACCTATATTAACCTTTATTCCTCTTTATACTATTATATAATAAGGAATTATATAAAGACCTCTAGGTCTTTTTATTTAACTACTATATATACTTTATACTATATATAAAGTAGTTTTATAATAACTATAATAAAATAGTATATATAATAAGCTACCTTAAAGGCTATATAAAAAAAAGATAAATAAAGTATTTAACTAAGGAAGAATATAGCTTTATAGAGTAAGTAATTAAGGTATAGGGAGATTTTAAAGATTTCCTATATAATAAGCTTTTAGACCTAGGTAGCTATATAGTTATAGTAACCTTATAACTAGACTACCTCTACTAAGGGCCTAACTAAAGCCTTAACTAGTTCTTTATAGAATATAAAGCACTAAAGATAAAGCTACCTTATACTATTCTAGAGGAGTAATATATTTCTTCTTTTTTAACTAAGCTATAACTAAGCACTTAATAAGCTATTAGCTTACAGCTAGTACTCCTAAGGATATATATAGAGTTAGTTTTATTAGCAAGGTATATAAAGTAGGCTATTAACCTTTACTATTAACTATAATATAGCTAGTATAACGTTTACTATACTTAAGTAGTACCTAAGTAGTATAAGAAAACTAACTTTACTATTATACCTAGCTTTAATAATATAAGTAAGTAAATAAATAGTAAAGTATACTATAACTATAATAAGTTAAAGTATATTATAAAGAACTACCTATAAGTAAAGAAACTATAAGGCACCTACTATACCTATAGAGCATAGGGCTATTATATAAACAGGTGCCTAGAGATAGAGTATAAGAGATATAAAAGAAAGAGGTATATATAGTATAATTACTACAAGGAAGTAGATAATATAAACAGTATACTAGTAGTAGTAACAAAGGGGGGGCAGTAATAAGGACACTATATTAAGATCCTACTTATATTATAGAAAAGTACTATATAGGTAGTAATAAAGGCGCTTATTAACTTAGGATTAAAAGCTAATATAGTAAGCCTAAGTATACTTAATACTAACTACCTACTATAGATATACCTGTTTACTCCCCTAGTTAATATAGATAATAAGCCTTTCTTAATAATAGAAGTATACTACCTTTATATTAAGGCTACTAATAGTATAGGAGTAGTAAAGTATTAATTATACTACTTTATTATAGTAGACCTATAGTACTTAACACTTATCTTAAGTATTAAGTAGTTATAGGAGGTAAATCTAGTAGTTAACTAGTAGATAAAGCACTAGTAATACCTCTACTATAAACAAAATATTAGCCTTATTAAATTAAAGAAAGAATTCTATATACTATAAGCTATAGTAATAATACTAACGCTATATATTACACCTATAGCGCCTACGTAGAAAGAGAGCAATAAGTTAAAGTAGTATAAATAGATAGCTAAGTATATAGACTTTAAGGAACTATTCTTAAAAAATAAAGCACTTAGCCTACTAGAACACTCTATATATAAGCACTATATTAACTTTAAAGAAGGTGCTAAGGTACTATAAAGACCTATCTATATATTATTAGAAAAGAAGCTTAAGATACTTTATAAATACCTTAAGAAGGCTAAGGCTTAGGGCTAGATTAGGCTGTCTATAAGTCTAGGAGGGGCACTTATTCTGTTTATCCTAAAGAAAAAGGGGAAGCTATAACTTTATATTAACTACTGTGTACTAAATAAGGTTATATAAAAGGACTAAACACTACTACTACTAATAAGTAAAATCCTTAACTAGTTATCTAGCGCTAAGAT